>NC_053424.1:27761188-27969387 GCF_007990345.1 Gossypium hirsutum
TCTGTGGTTGTATATTTATGTATATATGTGATTTGTTAAATTGATGATGTTTTGTATTAATTTCTGTTGATATGATTTGTAACCACACTGGGTTTTGAAAAAGTTTACCCTTTTAAGTTTCTATCTTTTCAGATAATAATCGAGGTTAGGATAGGCTCAACTTATGGAGGTGCACTCAGAAATTTTAAGAAAAACTATTATATTTTGGTACTTGATATTTTGGAATTTGTTTTCATTTCTATGGACTGTCGCTTGGGACTTTCTTTTGGATTCTAGTTGTTGGATTGTTTCGCATGATTTGAATTTTTAAACTATCACCTAATACAAATTGTGAATTGATAAGTAAAACTGGATTTTTCATAATAATGCCAACTGTATTTTCAAACTCAATACTTCATTTTCGAAACTTAACACTACCTATATATTAAACTGAGATTTTACAAGATATATTAAACATATGTTTTCAAAATGACAAATGTGTTATGTTATTTTTTCGTTGTGACATTTACTTGAAATATGATATTTTCTATAAACCATCAATACTAAGATAAACGATTTCGACAATACTTGGCTTTTCTTAAAGAAAATCAAAATGACATTTTAAAATGATGAAAATTATGAAAGAGAAAATAGTTAAGAGATTTTCTACGCCAACAACATGGCCAATTTGATCCTAGAGATTTGGCCGTAACGTTTAGGTCGGGTTTATGGGGTTACATTTAGTGGTATTAGAGTTCGGGTTATTTTTGAAAATGTATGCATATTTGTGAAAAAAAAGGTATTTTGGGAAAAATACATGCCATAGTTAAAACTCACTTTCGAACTAAAGTTTTGCTTTGTTCTGAAAATCCGAGACAGTGAAACTGGCCCAAGATAAGTACTTCTGTCTTACTAAAATTTTAAATTGTGAAACTTTAATTTGTGAAAATATAGATTACTATAGATTGTGAACTCTAGATTCTGAAAACTATAGATTCTAAAACTATAGTGACAACTTTTAAAATTGAAAACATTCTAAAATAATAATGAAAGCTAGTTTCTAATTGTCAGATAAAACTTCATAAAACTTAGGAATCTGGTAATAAAGATGAGTACTCAAGGCGTTCATACTTGGGTATGAGAGTTCGTGGAGAGCAGGGTTTAGGAACCTAGATTGATTCATTTGCATCGCAAATGCGCACACTTGAACCTGTGACTAAACTTGAGTTCAGTGGATGACCAGGTTGAAAACTAGTCCACTGTTGAGGAGGATCATTAGGAGCCTACTGACGATGCTATGTCGCAGGCCATGCTTAGGGTTCTTTAGCATGTAGTTGGAACCTATAGTGGATCTAGAAATTGTGGGGCTATCGTAGAGAGGCTTCGATCTAACAGAGTCAAATTGTTTATGGGCATTGCTGTGACGAACCCCACCGTAGCAGAATACTAGTTAGAGGTTACAGAAAGAATTCTGAATGACATGGAATGCACCCCATAACAGAAATTGAATGGTACAATATCGCTGCTGATAGATGAGGCTTACTATTGGCGACAACATAAGCTGTTATGAGGGGTACCCAGGTTGAGAGATTGACCTGGTATATTTTCTAGATGTTTTCTAGAACAATTAAGTTGGAAAGCATTATGTTGAGGCCCGTAAACTGGGGTTTATTGAGCTTAAACAGGGGTACAGATCTATGGCTGAATATGAGGCCGAATTTTTGCAGCTGAGTCACTATGCTTAGGGGATGGTTGCGACTGAGCAAGATAGGTGTGCCAAATTTAAAAGCCGACTCAAATATGAATTGATGGTGCTAGTGGCCTCTCACCAAGAAAGGGTTTCTAAAATGTTAGTGGAGAAAACCAAGATAGTGGAGAAAGTGAAGTGTTTGGAACATGAAAAGAGGGACAAAGTTAGAGTCCTTACAAAAAGAGATGTTGCTCCTACTGATCCAGGCTCCACTACTTAATAAGCTAGCCAGAGACGATCGACCTAGGCAGAATGTTGCTACTGTTACTGATGGTGGAAGAGCCCAATATTGTGCTAGTTGTGGCAAGAGGCATCCTGGTGAATACTGAAGGAGCTTGGGTATATGCCGTAGATGTGGATCCTTGGGTCATAAAATTAAGGATTGTCCACTCCGGAATGAACAGAAACAAGCAATCAAAATTGAGCTCAGGGCCAAAGAGTTGGACAGCAGCGTAAGGGAGGTCAAGGTCTGATATGGGTGGTAATATTGAACAGAGGCAAAGAGCTCAGGGTCAAGGTGCTGACCGAGCTGATACTAGACAGCTTACTCTAGTCTATATAGCTAGATGCAGAAAGAACTGTGATGCAGCTGACATTAGAGCATGTACCTTTACTATTAATTTTGTACAGTATTTCGCTCTGATTCATATTGGTTCAACCCATTCATATGTTTCATGCTTAATGGCTGATAAATTGGGAATCGAAGTAGAGGAGACTGTTAGTAATGTGATTGTAATTAGTCCCTTAGGGCAATTTGTTTATGTGCATAAAATCTATAAACGATGCCCGTTAGAGATACAAGGAGAAGTATTTCTGACAGACTTGATAGGATTACCTTTTGGTGAATTCGATCTTATTTTGGGAATGGATTGGTTGGTTGAACACCAAGTCAGTTTGGGTTGCGCTACAAAGTGGGTTACTTTGAAAACTGCCATTCAAAAAAAGATAATAATGGTTGGAAAGCGTAGAGATTACTTATCTAACATGATCTCCACTCTAGTGGCCAAAAAGTTGGTGTGTAAAAGATGCAAACCATATTTGGCTTATATTCACGATACGAGTGTTAGTGAATCATCTGTTGAGGAAATTAGTACAGTTAATGATTATCTCGATGTCTTTCCAGAGGAGTTTCTTAGATTACCTTTAGAGCATGAGGTTGAATTTAACATTGATTTATTGTTGGGAATAGCTCCAGTGTCTATCAACTCGTATTGTATGGCACTTAAAAAGCTAGTAAAACTTAAGGCGCAGTTACAATAACTTTTGGATCATGGATTCATTAGACCTAGTGTGTCACCATTGGGGACTCATATTCTATTTGTAAAGAAAAAGATGGATTCATGAGACTCTGTATTGATTATTGACAACTGAACAAGTTGACCATAAAGAACCGATACCCTTTTTCGACGATTAATGTTTTATTCTATCAGTTCAAGGGTGCAAAGGTGTTTTATAAGATCGACCTAAGGTCTGGATACTATCAGTTGAAAGTGAAAGAGACGAATGTTCCTAAGATCGGATTGAAGACTTGGTATGGTCACTACGAGTTCCTTGTGATGCCCTTTGGTCTTACGAACTCTCTGGTAGCCTTTATAGACCTAATGAATTGGGTTTTTCAACCCTATCTTGATAAATTTATGGTAGTCTTCATCGACGACATCTTGATTTACTCTAAATCTGAAAAGAACATGATGAGCATTTAAAAGACGTCTTACAAATCCTCCGAGAGAAATAACTATATGCGAAATTGAGTAAGTGTGAGTTCTAACTCCACTAAGTGATGTTTCTGGGACATTTAGTATCAACTGAGGGTATCGATATCGATCCAAAGAAAATTGAGGCTATCTTGAACTGCAAGCAACGTAATAATGTTAGTGAAATCCAAAGTTTCTTAGGACTAGCTGGCTACTATAGGAGGTTTGTGGAAGACTTTTACTTGATTGAAGCTCCAATGACCAAGCTATTAAGGACAATTGCACCTCTCAAGTGTACTAAGGAGCAACAAGAGAGTTTTGAAAAGCTTGAATCTGTGTTAACTCAAGCGCCTGTTCTAATTCAGCTAGAGTTTAGGAAGAATTATATGGTATTAAGTGATGTGTCTTATACCAAATCTTGGTTATGTTTTGATGCAAGACGGTAAGGTTGTGGCCTACGCCTCAAGATAGCTTAAGCTTCATGAGCATAATTTATCCAACTCATTATCTCAAACTTGTAACTTTTGTTTTTTCCCTAGATTTAGAGGCACTATCTTTATAGTGAGAAATGTATTATCTACACAGATCATAAGAGCCTTAAGTACCTTCTCACCCAAAAAGAGTTAAACTTGAGGTAGATGAGATGGATTAGGTTGCTTAAGGATTATTGAATACCATTTGGAAAAGATGAAATTTATTGTTGATGCACTTAGTAAGAAATCAATGGGTGATTTTGGAGTGATGTTTGTGAAGTTGAGATTGATTGATGATAAAGGTTTACTTGCAGAGTTGTAAATAAAACTTACCCTAGTGGATAAGATTCTATCGAAGTAATTTGTTGATGCATCTCTCGCACCTTGATTCAGACAGGTTGAGAAAGGTAAGAATATTGACTTTGGCCTTAATTTTGTTCTAGTTCTGTGCTTTCATAGGGGATATCGTGTGCCCGATGATTGAAAGTTGAGTGACTCTTTACTTTGGAAAGTGAATAGTAGCCCTTACACTATGCATCCTAAAGGAAATAAGATGTACCAAGACTTGAGAGAACTGTATTGGTGGCTAGGGCTAAAACGTGATGTAACTGAGTATGTGAGTAAGTGCCAGACCCGCCAGCAAGTCAAGGTTGAGCATTAGTTCCCCTCTAGTTTGTTACAGTGTATTCATATTCCTTAGTTAAAGTGGGAACGTGTGACAATGGATTTCATCAGTGGGAAGGATTCAGCCTGGGTTATAGTAGATCGACTGACTAAGTCAGCACACTTTCTACCTGTTCGTACTGATTGTTCATTACATAAGTTGGGAAGGTTGTACATTTCAAGGATTGTGACACTTCATAGTGTACCGTTTTCTGTCATTTTCGATCGGGATCCTCGATTTACATATCAGTTTTGGTAAAAGTTGTACAAGGCTTTGGGAACTCGATTGAACTTTAGTACAACTTTTTATCCACAATCTAATGAGCAATGTAAGCGAGTTATATTGATTCTGGAAGACATGTTAAGGGGTTGTGTTATTAATTTTAGTGGTAGTTGGGAGCAACACTTGCCCATAGCCGAGTTCGTGTACAAAAATAGTTTTTAGTCGAGCATTCAAATGTCTCCTTATGAAGCACTGTATGGTTGAAAATGTCGTACACCTTTGTGTTCGACTGAGCTAGGGGAAAATAAACTATTAGGTTCAAATTTGGTGCAAGAAACTGAGAATATGGTGAAATTGATTTAAGATTGATTGAGAGAAGGATTTGATCGACAGAAATCTTATGCCGACTTGAGACGGAGGGCTATTGAGTTTAGTGTTGAGGACCAAATTTTCCTTAAGGTTCCATAGTGAAAGAAAGTACTAAGGTTTGGACGTAAAGGTAAGCAGAGCTCGAGATTTATTGGACCTTGTATAGTTTTTAAAAGGATTAGACTAGTGGCTTACTAGTCAGAGTTACCTTCAAAACTGGACCCTATCTATGACGTGTTTCATGTTTCTATATTCAGGAGATATTGTTTGGATCCATCTCCCATGATTCCGATCAATGAGATCAAGGTCAAACCTGATTTCTTACATGAGGAAGAACCAATTTAGATTTTGGACTATGACGTTAAGACATTGAGGTAAAAGAAAATTCCTCTAGTAAAAGTCATATGGTAGAATCATGGTGTTAATGAAGTTACTTGGGAATTCGAGGAATCGATGAGTCACCTCTACCCTTACTTGTTTGGACTAGGTAAATTTTGAGGATGAATTTTATTTTAAGGGGGTAGAGTTGTCACGCCCTATATTTTATTTATTTTATTGCATTAGTTTATGACACAAGAAATTAAATGACCTTATGGTTAAGTGAGTGAATTATTTCCAAAAAGTCTCATATTCAAGGCCACACACTCCTAAATTTTTTTATTTAATTTTTGACAATTCTAAATGGGTCAAACCCCATTTAGCCGTCCACCTCACTTTCCTTTTGGGCAATGATTCATTTCTTTTTATTTCTAGTCAACTTACATTACATAGCCCCCTTTTCACTTCTACGATCCATTTTTGGTGATTTTTTCCCCCTATTGCCTTTTTCCCTCATTTACCATACCTTGGCTGGCCATGCACCTAGACAGACTTTTATTTTTCTATTCTTTTCTCTCATTTTCTCCCTTTAGCCACCTCTCCTCCTTGCTCCTCCATTTTATTTTATTTTATTTTGTTTCACTACCCCTTTTCCTCATTTCTCATCCATTCCACCACTTCTAAAGGTCGCCAAACCAGCAGCTCACCACCATTGCTTTTGACCACACCTAAATTCTCTGATTCTTCTTCTTTTCTCCTCCTCATCACATAACCAATTTCTCTAATCCATAAATTCTGATATTTTGTTCATAAAAATAAGTATATCACATCCTATTTCTAATTTTTTTATGTTATTTTCAGTCTAGTTGAGAATCCTCGTCTCTAATCAACTTTTTGTGGTATGTTGTTGAGGCCCTATTCCTTCATATTATGTAAGTTTGGATGATCATTTGTCTACGATATTCTTTCTTTTATTTATATATATTCGATAAGGACAATACTAACCATTCAGTTTATTGGATATTATGAAGTGTTGTTCAAAGATCCTTGATCTGAACCCCCACTTTTGGAAGTGTGCGATTGTACAATTGATCACGTAAGTATTTCAAAAAATTGTAAATTGAGGGTTTTTCATTAAAATAACTTATTCTAATAAGGTATGAATTTTTTATAAATAATGATTCAAGATTTGGTCAATTCCTTTAGAAGTTGGAAATGGAGATGTCATCAGATTTACGAAATCAGGTGTGGGGATTTCCCTTAATAAAATATATGATATTATTTTTATTAGAGATAAATATATATATGAAAGGATTACATAATTGTTTAATAAAATTTATGAAAAACGGATATGGGCGAATACACTAAGTATTCATATGGATTGATAAAATCCAATAAAAAGGAGGATTCCAAGTAAATGATTCCTAAACTTCAGATCTGTGATGTTTGTATGTGATTATGTGATTTTTTTAATAAACTTGACATTGTATGTTTTCCTAATACTAATGATATGTGATATATGGAAATATTGATTATGCATGTATTATAAACATGACATTGATTTATTGACATTCTGATTCGCATGTTGAGCATGCCATTATTCTGATTATGATTCGCAGGTTGAGCATGCCATTATTCTGATTATGATTCGCATGTTAAGCATGCCATTATTCTAATTCTAATTCTGATTTGCATGTTAAACATGTCACTGTGATAAACTGTAATAAGATCTGATTCATATGTAAAGCATGCCTATTGAAATTCTGTTTTGTATGTCATATCACATGTATGAGGTTGGGATAATATTGTACGGAGGAAGATTCTGACAGTTTAGTAATTTGTAATTTCTAATGGCTTGACCCCAATATTCTGTATCTGATAGTATATCTGCATTATTTGGTGGCTTGACCACAATTCTCCATTTCTGGCAGCTCGACTACAATATCTAATGGCTTGTCCACATTATTGGTGTGTTATTGGATAGACGAGTTCTGGGGAACTAATTATGGTGGTTAGTAAAGATGGGTAGGAACTGTTTTCTAAAAAATCTACACTATTTCTAAAAAAGCATTGCATGGACATCGTCATTATGCATTATGATAAATGTGATTCTGTGTCACCCTATTAAGTTTTTAGCTTTTTAGATGATAATCAAGGTTAGGACCGGCTCAATTTATGGAGGTGTACTCAGAAATTTTTAGAAAAACTATTATATTTTGGTACTTGATATTTTGGGATTTGTTTTTATTTTTGTAGACAATTGCTTGAGACTTTCTTTTAGATTTTGTTTTTGGATTGTTTCGTATGATTTGAATTTTTAAAATATCACCTAAAACAAATTATGAAATTGATAAGTAAAATTGGATTTTTCAGAATAATGCCAAACTCAACTCAACGATCATATTTTCGAACTCAATACTTTGTTTTCGAAACTAAACACTACCTAATCATTAAACTGAGATTTTACAAGATATATTAAACATATGTTTTCAAAATGATGAATGTGTTTATGTTATTTTTTTGTTGCGACATTTACTTGAAATATGGTGTTTTCTATAAACCATCAATACTTGAATTTTTTTTCTAAAGTTAAACAATTTCGACAATACTTGGCTTTTCTTAAAGCAAAACAAAATGACGTTTTAAAATGATGACAATTATTAAAGAAAAAAATAGTTAAAAGATTTTCTACGCCAACAATATGGCCAATGTGATCTTCGAGATTCGGCCATAATGTCTAAGTCGGGTTTAAGGGGTTGCGAAGTTGTTGAGAAGAATGTTCCGTTTAAATGGACGAATGATCAACAAGCTAGCTTTGAAAAGCTAAAGGCTGTGTTAACTCAAACTCCCATATTAATTCAACCCGAGTCGAGAAAAGAGTATGTGGTATATAGCGATGCATCCTATACTAACCTTAGATGTGTGTTGATGTAAGGTGAAAAACTAGTTGCCTATGCGTCAAGGCAATTGAAATAACATGATTGCAACTATCCAACTCATGACTTGGAGTTGGTAGTAGTGGTAATTGCACTAAAAATTTGGAGGCACTACTTGTATGGTGAGAAGTGTTATATCTATACTGATCATAAGAGTCTAAAGTGTCGCATCATCCAGAAAAAGTTGAACATAAGGCAACGAAGGTGGATAAAACTGTTAAAAGATTATAATTGTATAATTGAATACCACCCCAGAAAAGTCAATGCAGTGGCAGATGCTCTAAGTAGAAAATAGATAATGATCTAAGAGCAATATTTGCTAGGTTAAGTCTAATGGATGATGGATGCTTACTAGATGAACTACAAGTGAAAACTACATTGACTAATGAGATCAAGGATAAACAACCATTAGATGTGTCTCTTGTTGCAATGGATTAAGCAAGTGGAAGATGGAAAAACTAAGGATTATGGGTTTAATGATAAGGGTATTTTGTGTTTTAGTGGAAGGTATTGTGTGTCAAACGATAAGGATTTATGTAACACCCCTTACCCAAGTCCAAGGTCGGGACCAGGCACGAGGCATTACCTAACTTAAATGCATGCATACAATCATTTCCGAGTTATAAAAACTAGATCAAATTTAAAACTTTTCAATAACTATCTAAAAGACCTTGATATGTGCCTACGAGGCCCAAAACATGCTTTGAAAATGGTACGGGGACAGTCCGAACATTTTTAGAAACTTTGAAAAAAATACCACTTGAAACAGGGGCATACACCCGTGTGGTCAGTTCGACATGGTTGTGCTGAAGGTCTGTGTGACTCACACAGCCTAAGAAAAATAGGGACACACCCGTGTCCCTTACCCATATGGAATTAATTTCTAGTTCGAACCTATAGGGCTTTTCACACGGTCGGACACACGCTCGTGTCTATAGGTCGTGTCCCTCATACGTCCATGACCCACCCATGCCACAGCCGTGTATAAAAACCTTGGCATTCTGTTTCTGACGTCAGCAAACAATTAGGGGCACACGGGCAAGGCAATGCTCGTGGCCAGGGGCCGTGTTCTCCACACGGCCGTGTCTCTTCCCGTGTTTTTACTACCATGCATACTGAGTTGCAAATTCAAGGTGCAAGGGACACACGGTCGAACAACACGCCCATGGGGTGGACTGTGTGTCGCACACGGTCTAGACACACGGTCGTGTGTCTACCCATATAGATAAAAATAAGGCTATATACCAAGCCTTTTTGCCACCCTTACTCATACCAACCTACAAAGTAACCCATACCACTAATCCACAGAGTAATACAAAGCCAATTCAACCCCAACAAGATATCTAGAAACAACTCCATTACACTTTAACAATCTAACAAGTACTTGTTTATTCATGCAATTTGCCCATCCATGAAACATCATCAATTACATATCATAGATAGATGTTAGCCATTATTTATGGCCTTATACAAAATAAAGGGGTTTCACCCCAAGCCAACCCATTTGGCCAAATCATAAAGACACAAAACTCAAAAGACAAAGTCCTATACATGCCATAATCAAAATAAAAGAACTAACTATACCAAGTGCTTCAAATGATAGTGTGAACGAGGCCTCTGACGGTATCCGATCCATGGGTTAATTTGGCAGCATTACAAGGAAATGGAAAGGAAAATGGGTAAGCAAAATCGCATGTAAATAATGAAATAGCTACAAGTTACCATAAGGGATCATACTCCTAACATAACTCAATTTGCACACGAAAGTGAGGGTTCATAAATATTAATTGTTCATATTCATCTCTCACCAAACATACAAAATTGATTGAATTCACATTTCATACTTCATGTAAAAAACACAGATGGTCATAAGCATAACTTACTCAATTTCCTTCCTTACTAAACATATAACGTAAATGAAGCTCGTATTTCGAAATTCTCATTTAGGTACCTGTACCACTCACCACATAGTCATAAGTTCTCTCATTTCGATATAAATCATAAATATTCTATTGGACCATTTGGAATACTACAAGATATTCATTAGCCCTAAACATGGGATAAGATGCCGAAGCCATGTCCAAAACATGGTCTTACACTGGCTAGCACATCAAAGTCGATGCCATGTCTTAGATAGGTCTTACACTGACTTTCATATATCGATGCCGATGCCGTGTCCCAGTAGGTCTTACACTAGCTCTCATCTATCGGTGTCGATGCCATGTCCCAAACAGGTCTTACACTGACACGCAACAAGCTGACGCCATGTCTCAGACAGGTCTTACACTAGCTTGTATATCTCGAGGCCGATACATGTCCCAGACATGTCTTACACTAGCTCTCATCTTTATGCCGATGCATGTCCCAGACATGTCTTACACTAGCTCTCATCTTTATGCCTATGCATATCCCAGACATGTCTTACACTAGCTCTCGTCTTTATGCCGATGCATGTGCCAGACATGTCTTACTCTAGCATACATATCACCCAATGTCATGACATGAATATCCAAATCTATTCCTAATGTTCAACCTTAAGTCTACATTATACAAATTCTTATTCACAACGCAAATCAACAATTCATACCATACTAATCGTACAATTCATCATAATATTGAATTAGCATTATTTACGTACAACTTACCTTGGCTTAAAAAAAGTGAACAACTAATAGGCCTAATCCACAAGCTTGGCCTTTTCCCGGTCCAAGTTCGGTTTTCATATTTCTTGATCTAAAATAATAAAAATTCACTCATTTAATCACTAAATAAATTTAGACAATTAAAAATTCACATTTTTGGCAAAATGACCTTTTGCCCCTATACTTTCACAAAATAACCATTTTACCCTTAGGCTTGAAAATCGATATTTATCAAATTTCTTCATGTCTTAAGCCTAGCCAAACCCTTTTTACTCTTATAGCAACCCAAAATTTCCATTATTTCACAAAACTACCATCTATTTTACAAACTTTACAAAATGGTCCTATTAGGATTTTCATGAGAAGTCCTTTCACAAAAGTTGTTCATTTAACAACCAATGTTCATTTTATTCCATAAAAACTCAGAAAACATCATAAATTCTTTCATCGAAAATCCCTAGACAATCAACCATTTTGCAAAATAGTCTCATCAATAGATAGCTCATGCTACAAGGGTTTCAAATATACCAAAATCATCAAAAATAACCATGTAAATCACTTACTTGAGAGAGGTATAAGTGGCTGAAAGTTTCAAGCTTCCAAAAACCCCATTCTTGCTGAAATTTTCGGTGGAGGAGAAAGGAAAAATGAAAAAGATGATGGCTAGTCACTAGGGTAATATTTTATTACACATTAAGTCACATACCCCTTGACCATTTGATTTTCTTGTCCTCTATGGCCGGCCATCAGCTTCTAAAGGGCCTAATTGCACTTTAAAGACCCCAAATTTTGGTTCTCTAGCTATTTAACACCTTTGGCTAGTAAAACAAAACTTTTTCCCTTTATGCGATTTAGTCATTTTTCGCAATTAGGCTCACAAACTCTAAAATTAATACACAAAATTTTTCAGACACTCACATAATCATACTATGACACAAAAAATAAAAAAAAAATAATTTCTCGGTCTCAAATTTGTGGTCCAAAAATCACTATTTTGACTATGCCCAAAATCGGGCCGTTACAATTTAAAATAGTCTATACTTTGGGAAGCGGATGCTAACCCTTATGCCATGCATCCTAGAGAAAATAAAATGTATTGGGATTTAAGGGAATTGTACTAGTGGCCTGGACCAAAACGTGAGGTAACAGAATTTGTAGCTAAGTGCCTAACGTTTTAGCAAGTGAAAGCTGAACACCAATTCCCTTTCAGCTTACTACAACTGATTCAAACATCTTAGTGGAAATGATAGCGAATAACAATGGACTTTTTTAGTGGGTTACCCTTAATACCCACAACGAAAGGTTCAATTTGGGTAATAGTAGATCGATTAATAAGTCAACTCATTTCTTTCTTTTTCGTACGAATTAGTCTTTACAAAAGCTAGCTAAGTTATATATTTCAAAAATTGTAAGGTTGCATAGGGTACTCGTATCAACTATTTCAGACTAAGATCCCTGTTTCACATCTCCATTTTGGAAGAAATTACATGAGGCACTGGATACTCACTTGGATTTTAGCCACTGCTTTCCATCCGTAAACTAATAGATTGTCCAAACAAGTTATTTAGATTTGAGAAGATATGTTAAGGAATAGCATTATTGAATTATGAGGTGGTTGGAAGGAACATTTGCCTCTAGCTGAATTTTCCTATAATAATATCTTTCAATCCAGTATACAAATGGCACATTATGAAGATTTGTATGAACGTAAGTGTCAAACAACACAGTGTTGGATTAAACTGAGTGAAAGAAAAATTTTGGGTTTTGAAATGGTACAATAGTTTGAGGGGAAAATTAGATTAATCTAGGATAGGGTGAAAGTGACTTCGGATAGGTAGAAGTTGTATGTGAAACTAAGGAGAAAGGACATTGAGTATAGTTTCAAAGACCAAATCTTCTTGAAATTGTCTCCATGGCAGAAAATGTTGAGATTTGGACGAAGAGGCAAGTTAAACCTTAAGTTTATCAGACCTTATAAAATCCTTAAGAGAGTCAGTCTAGTGGCATACCAATTACAATTACCTCCTAAATTCGACCACATCCATGACGTCTTCCATGTCTCGATGTTGAAACGATGTCGATCTGATTTTTCCCATATTGTACCAATTGAAGAGATTGGGGTGAGACTAGATTTTTCATTTAAGGAAGAACTCGTAAAATTGTCTCACTCAAAAATATATGGGGTTAATTGTAATTGATAGAGAATAATTGAATTAGGCTTAATTGTTTAGACCTAAGCTTTCCCCATTATGGTCTTAGGTTCGAACTACCTACCACCCATTTCCTTTCCTTTTATTTTCAACAACCAAGGGTAAAAGCTATATTTAAAATATATACGATTACGAATAAAAACTAAACAAGAAATAGGATTTAGGCCTAATAGTTAAAATGCTAAGCTTTCCTTACCAGTGACCCAAGTTCGAGCCGCTCTCCTCTCTTCCATTCTGTAACACCCTTAACCTGAATTCGTCACCAAAATAGGGTTATGGAGCATTACCGAAGTTTACAAGACAAACAGACAGAAAATACGAACATTTCATATCATATGGCATTTATGTCTAAAATAAATCAAATTCATACTTATTATCCCTAATACGAGCCCTCGAGGCCCAAAATACACCTTAGAAACAAATCAGGACCAAATTGAAAACTTGGAAAATTTTTCAAAAACATTTAAATTTTTTCAAAGCTGTAGGGGTCACACGACCATGTGACTCACACGGCTAAGAGACTCACCCGTGTCTTATACCGTGTAGGCATTCGAAATAGGGACACACAGCCATGTCCAAGTCCATGTTTGTGCCCGTGTTACTCACTGACTTGGGCCACACGACCAAGCCACACGCCCGTGTGCAAGACCGGATTATCGAACCCAAAGGAACTAAAAGTACTAGTATCAACTTTCTTTTTATTATCTAGCCTAAAAAAAAGGGTTTTTTTCATCTAACTAATTACTTAAACTAAGAAATCATAGAAAAGAAATTTGGGGAAAATACTTTTTGGAAAACTCGATTGATTAAGACAATACCTAAGGAAAAATCCACCTAGACTTCACTTGTTATTTGACTCTAAATCAGACGATTTATTCATTCAACTTGTTTCATATAAATCCCTAAGTTATATTATTATCACTGTCGAGACTAACAACGTCTAACCCTAGATTGAATAATTGAAATCTCTTTCTAATTAATGCCCTAACGTTGCATTAACTTGATCTATGAATCCTCTTATTAGGTTTCACCCTAATCCGGTAAAATCTTGTTACCCTATCTCTAGGCGGGCAATCAACTCCGCTTAATTATGAAAAATTTACTCTTAGACAGGGTCTATTCCTCCTCTGAATAAGAGCTTAACGTGAATCAAAGTCCTGGAATATCAAAACAAAAATTAAGAACACATAATTAAGAACAAGTCAAATATTTATCATACAATTCAAATAATAATAAGATCTGTCTTAGGTTTCATTCCCCTTAGGTATTTGGGGGTTTTAGTTCATACTAATGAAAGAACACATCTCAAAAGAATCAAAATAACAAAACATGAGAAAACCCAAAACTCCTGAGGGAATTTGATGGGAGATCTTCAGTCTCAATGGTGAATCTGGCCTCTGAGATGGATCGATCGGCTTTCCTTGAGCAATTCCTTGCTTCCTCTTGTGCCTCCCCCCTCTTCTCCTCTTCTAGGGTGTATTTATAGGCTTTGGAATGCCTAAGAGCCCTCAAAAGTGGCATTTTCTGAATAGGACTCTGCTTGGGCTCGACAAGGACATGCCCGTGTGCAATTACTTCAGGCCGTGGTTAAGCCTGTTAAATAGGCACGGGTGTGTGGTCTACCTATGTGAGGAAGTCCAGGCCGTATTGATTTCGTACGTTGGCCCATTTTCTCCGTTTTTGGCCCGTTTCTCGTTCATTTCACTCTCCTATGCTCACCTAAGTATAAAACATGAAATTAAGGCATTAAAAGTATCGAATTCATCAAATCTAAGGAAAAATCATCGATAAAATGTGTTAAGCATGGGGTAAAAATATGTATAAATTACGGTTTATCAAATACCTCCACACTTAAGCATTTGCTTGTCCTCAAGCAAAATACTCAACTCATAATCAAAATAAATTCTTTTCAACTTATAATTTTTATCGATAATATCTTAAAATAATCCATAGGTAATCATACATTGAAAATTCAACTGAAAGAACATCAAAGTTTCAAACATTCCATGTTGAGCATTTTATCATGAAAACATAGGTGTCTTCCCTCATCTAAGTAATTTCCTTTGATTCAAAATATCACAGAGTTTCACATCCTCACTAAAGATTCACTCAAATCACTCGAGGTGTTTAAGGACAATAAATGAAGCACTCAACAGTCAATAATGAAAAGTCATTACCATAGGCTTGCATGAAAATCAAATCTCCGCCACTATAAATTGAGATGAAACATCGATAAAAAAGTCTTTAGAGGGTTGTAACGTGGCTTTGGTTAGAGGGTGTGGTCACAAACTGAAAGAAAGGGTTAGAATCGAGATTGAATTGAAAATTTGCCTAACTAGAAAAATGACTAGTCATCAATTGCGTACAACAGAGCTTTTTCTCAGAAAATGGAATTTAACTTCTTTAGCTCAGAAGATCACTTCTACTAATATATATACATGTATACATATATTTAAGAACAAGTCAAATTAAAAAATAGAATAAAACATAGCTAAGCAACTATTCCAACTCAAATCTCGACAAAAATAGGGATCAAATTAATTTAGGGGATCTCAAAAATAATGAGTTATGGGTTAATATTGAGGGTAAATTAATGAATGAGTTGTTAGGCTCAAGGGGGTTCACTAAGGGTTAATTGTAAAGGTAGGCTTTTATGGTGTGAGTGGGTTAAACCTAAGTGCCTTTATCATTTTTGACATATCAAATCAAATGGTGTGGTCTTGTCATGCATAATCAAGCAAGTTCTAGAATAACAATTCAATACTGACGCACTCATAATGAAAGTGAGCATGAAAGAAATAATAGATGCTCTAAAGGCTCAAGATTTCATAAAAATTATGACTTTTTGATGTTTAAACTTGTGAATTCCAACTCAATATAATACCTAAACTTAGGGAAACAACCTAAAAGTTTTTAATTCTTCAAAAATCAACTTATCATGCTTGATTCTCTAATGTCTTAAAGTTTAAACAATCAATGTATAAATGCCTATGTTTTAATTCAAGACATATCAATAAAAATCATAAATTAATTAAAATTCATTCTAATAGTGATATGAGTAATTCACGTGAGAATAAGACAATATTCATGGGTTTCTAATGGTGATATAAAAGACCCCCCACACTTAAGATGTACATTGCCCTCAATGTACAAAGATAGATATTTGAAAAAGACAGATATATATATAATCGTAAGATAGGGAGAAAAGTGAAACTTCCTGAATGATGAATGAATTCCTCGAACTAGAGTTTTGGAGAGTAATCAGCGTGAGAGTGGAGGAGGATACTCCGGTGGTGGTAGAGGTTCATTAGTCCATAAGTCCTGCACCAAAAGAATATTATATCTGGTGGTAGCTATGGTCGTGGTCGAGCACGACATGGTAGTCGTGGAGAACCTTTCCCAGTAGAGTTTTTAGTTCCTATGTGATGATGAGCTTAGGAGCTCTTTAAAACTGTGATAGAATTAGGAACTTTTTAGAGAATATATAAGGAAGAATAATTACTCGATATGAAATAACCGAAATTCAAAATTGTTAAATAAAAATTATAAAACCTAATAAAAATACGCTTAAAGAAAAATAAAAAGTAGTCTTAAAGTAGAATAAAAGTGAAAACATAAAATAATAAATAAAATTTTTTAAACATCTTCATCTCTAGATGGTTCATGAGGTGGGGGTGGCGATGAGATGTAGAAGTGCTGATAAATCTGGTGTAGTGTAGCATCAATGTGATCGAAGCGTTGAAAACACTGCTGCTCAAATCGAGTTAGGCACTCAGAGATGTCAGCGTATGAAGCTGCCACATGAACTAGACGAGAATGAGGTGGTGGCTGAGCCGGTGGGTCCTCATGACATGGAGGGACATCATCAGTAATGTCCTCGGGATCTCCCTCCTCAGCTGATTGAGCAAGGCGATACTGAGGAGGGTGGGTTCCTTAGCGCTTCTAGATCATTCTCGTACTAAGCATGCTCGAGATGCCTTGTGGGGACATCTGGCCAATAAGAGTAAGGGAGGATGATTGGGCTGCTATGTTGAGGAGCCCGAAGTGCCGTGCCAGTCGAGTCACGTAGGGGCCAATGGAGATGACCCCCTCCGTGCAATAAAGTAGGCAAGGTCGTGTACATGCCCATTCACCATGCTCCATAGAAAGTAGGCATCGTGAGTGTTGATGACGCTGGTACTCTCTCGACGTCCTATCAAAGTGTATGCCAAGATGGCGTGTAGGTGCCTCAATGAGGGAGAGAGAGCTGATGCCTTGGAGCGGCTCGAGTCGTAGGTGGCTGAACCGGGGACCAAAGCGTACCAGCACTTCGAGGAAGAGTAGTGGATGTGGCGACAGAGAGTGTCAAGGTCGTTCTCATCCATGAACTCCTCTGTGCACAGGTCCAAAGCTATACCTAACTCGGGCACACTCAACTGGCGGACTAAACCGCCAAGACGGAACTGGACTGTTCCAGGATCATCAAAGTTGGTCATGACGTCTTGAACATGGTTCAAGTATGAGCTCAAGGTATGTCGGCTCGATGATTGCAAAGAAGAGGTCCCATGGATCGGTTGTCAAGAGTGCTTGTACATCATCAGCCAACTGGACTTGTTCAAACGCTATCCAGTCAATGTAGTGGCCCACACCTAAAGGTCGGGCCCGTAGGATTTGGAATAGTTCCTCCTAATTGCCAGGTGAAAATTAGAGGTATGGGTGGCGAATTTTCGCAGTAGAGCCCGAGGAAGATGCCCATTTTCTGCTTTTTCAAAGTGGGGACGATAGTTTTCTTGCCACGTGAGCTTGACATGGTATGCCTGCAAGAAGAACAAAGAATATAACATAACTAACTAACTAAAAAAGTAGTCATGAATATAGTTAAACTAACCAGTCCAACCAACAATACTCAGTAGTTTAATCTAAATGATAAAAGTTTATATAGCAATTGACATAATAAAAGCATGATTATTTTTAACATGAAATGACTGAACTAGACTCTATGGGAACACACAAAAAGAATGAATGTATCAGAAAGCATTGACTAAAACGGCAAAGAATAAACGTATAAGCATGACTATAATGTGGACTATGAATATAAATAAAAAATCTGCCAAATAAAACCATAAGAATCATAAAATTAGTAAAAGAGATGAAGAAAATAGAGAGAAAAGAGTAAACAAACGCTAAAAAGATGAGAATAGGTGTCGAAAATAGAGTTGGAGGCAGCGCACGGGCGAGGCAGGGAGGCCGTGTAGACTAGCAGCGGCTAGGGTTAAGGATTTTGGGTGAAGAAAATGATAAATAGTGAAGGGTATTTATAGATTTTGGGACACACAGTCAGGGGACACTCCCGTGTTGCCCAATTTTTGCCCGTGTGATTTTCGAATTTTAAATTTTGGGCGCCTCTGACATTTGGCCCACACTTTTGTTCCTTGGGCATGTGGGTGAACACGACCGTGTCTGTCTTTGTTCGCTTCTCCCACACCCGTGTATGTAGGGCAACGACAGTGTTAATTTGATAGGTTCGACCACGGGTTCTAGACACGGGCGTGGCGAATGCCCGTGCAATTTTCTCAGATTCAACCATGGTTCTAAGACACGAGCGCATTGCACGCCCGTGTTGTTTTGGCAGGTTCGCCCACGGTCCTAACGCACGGCCGTGGCGACTTATCGCATCCGGTGTTGGTGTGATAACCCGAATTAGGGCCTAATCGAAATAGTGGTTTCGAGACCACAAAATTCGAGATAGAAATAATTATTTTATGATTATTTTGAGGCCTATGATATGATTGCATAATTGTGTGAAAATTTCATGAAGAAATTTTATGCATAAAGTGCTTAATTTGAAGTTAGGGACTAAATTGAATAAGTTGCAAAATTGCATTTTAGAAATTTCTAGTATGAAATTACTTTGAAATATTAATTAGGAGGTCTTAAATAGAAATTTGACCAATTTCTAAGTTTATGGATAAAAATTGGACATGGATGGAATTTTTGAAAGTTTAGTAAGGAAGGGCATTTTGGCCATTTGGATATTAAATGAAATAAAATGGGAAAAATAACACAAAAATGATCATGTTCTCCATAATTTGTTGCTGAATTTTGCTCTCCACCATAGGTAGGGTTTCAACACGTTCAAGCCTTGATTGTAAGTGATTTCTATGCCCGTTTTTAATGTTCTTTACATTTTTGAAATCCTCGTAGCTCAGTTTACCTATTTCTACCAATATTTTGAGCTAGGGTTGATATTTAAAATTTTACCCATGGATGATATGTATGAAATTTGATGTTTTATGGTAGAATATGAAGTTTGAGATTGTGTTAAA
The DNA here is from genome assembly GCF_007990345.1 of Gossypium hirsutum. Taxonomy (NCBI): domain Eukaryota; kingdom Viridiplantae; phylum Streptophyta; class Magnoliopsida; order Malvales; family Malvaceae; genus Gossypium; species Gossypium hirsutum. Next base: position 27,780,751 of record NC_053424.1, read on the forward strand.
CAACTTTTGCTAAGTGATTTTTCGTAAAAACGAGTAAAATGACATAATCGGTAAAAATACCTAATATTCATAAGTACATGTTAGAGTGTGAATTTGATGTTGCTATAGAAGGGAAAAATGATCAGCATGTCATAAAACATAAGAAAATAGGATGAGGTTTAATTTACGAGCCTTGGGGCAAAAGTGTAAATATGTGAAAGTTTAGGGGCAAAATGGTAATTTTTCCAAAGTTCGTACTAGGGGCTGTTTTGATGAATGTGTGTATTAAATAAATTAATTTTGTATTATAGATCAAGAGAAAAGAGATTGGAGTCGAGATCGGGGGAAAAATAAAGTTTACGAGGAATAGGCTCGACTATTCTCATTTTGTATCGAGGTAAGTTCATATGTAAATATTGTAAAATAACTGTTATTTTAAATGATTTAATGCTATTTATACGATATTATGATTGTTATCATGCAATTCTATGCTTTGTGGTCATTGTTGGACAACATGCAAAAATTTTATGAATTATGTGAAAAATGTAAAAGACTACCGAAGTATCGTCATTGGTATTCCAAGGAGAATGGTAAAAAAGTACGAACGAGGAAAGTCCCGTTGAACCTTAGGAATAGATTCGGATATTTGGGCATCCGAACTCGTTGAGTTGAGTCCAAGTTCACTTATGGATGCGAACATCTGAACTCGTTGAGTTGAGTCCGACTTCGTGAAATGTAACTAGGCATCCGAACTTGTTAAGTTGAGTCCGAGTTCGTGAAATGTAACTAGGCATCCGAACTCGTTGAGTTGAGTCCAAGTTCACTTATGGATGCGAATGCCCGAGCTCGTTGAGTTGAGTCCAAGTTCGATTATTTGCGAGTTACATGGTAGCTTGGCTACATATGTGGCACTTATGTGCAAGCTTTCCATGTATCCGAGTTATATTCCAATGTGTTCAACGGGTAAAATTCTAGTGAAATAGAAGAATACTCAAGATGCAAGTGACTTATTGGTAAGTGTTGTGGAATGGGCACTTTGGACAGGTATGTACTTAACCCTTAGGTTGAGACTTGATACGACAACAATAATATGGTAAGATGATGAATGATGAATAGGAATGTGATACATGTTTTGGTGATATTATGCTAATGTTGGTTGGTATAATTGCTTTGTTAAGTTATTTGTTATTTGCATGTGGACTTACTAAGCATCTATGCTTACTCCCTCCTTTTCATTCTTTGTAGTTTTGACAAGTCAATTTGGAGATCGGGACGGTCGGAGGCACGCTCACACTATCACTGGACAATCGCGGTATAATGACTTGAAATTTTTGGAAATATGGCATGTATAACATTCCAATCATTCTGTGTGTATAATCTTATGATATGGCCATAGATGGAATGGAAATGTTTGAGAATGATTAGCTATTGGAATGGCTAATCAAGTTTATATATGATAACATGTATGCTTTATGGCTTAACTAAACCATGAAAATCCTTGGAAAGGTAAAATTTGCCACAAAACAGAATCAAACAGCATCAGTGACGTGAATTTGAAAAATCACTAAAAATAGTAAAAATGGAATTAAATGATGAATAAGTTATGGAATCTAATCTTGATGAGTCTATTTTCATATGGAAGAAACAAAATAGGTAAATGAGTTATATTTTATGAGATATTTAAGTTTTGGTGGAACAGGGTCAGAGCGATCTTTGAATCCCCTGTTTTGACGTTAAAAATTCACCATAAATTGTAAAAAAAACAATTAGGAGTTTTACATTACATGCATGAAATCCTTATTGAGTCTATTTTTATTATAAACAAACAGAATAGTCATTAAGACTCTGTACAGGGAGATATCTGATTCGTAATACACAGGGGTCAAAGTAGCCAAACCTTGAAATAGGGGAGACTTTAACTAATAAAATGTACTAATTTTCCCAACCAAAAATTATAGGAAAAAAATTAGTAAGTATATATATGAGTCTAGTTTTAAGGAAAATTTACGGAATTGGATTTCGAGTTTTGTAACTCCAGATATGGATTTTTTAGCGACTGTGACGCAGTTAGCCAGCTTGTCTAGAAATTCTAAAATAAATTGTTTTAGCTGTTTAATTAACGAATTAAGTCCATTAACATCTCGTGCTCGACTCCGGAGACGGTCTCGGGTACGGGGCGTTACAGTTGGGGAAAATTTTTCCCTATTTTTACATGGCCTAAGGCACGCCCGTGTGCCTGACCGTATGTGCTTTAGAAAGCCTGCGTTCCATGAGTCGGTTAATATGTTAGATGTTAAAACTAAAATTTAAAGAAATTAATATTGTTAGTGCTCAGGTTGCCTTCTGAGAAGCTCTTATTTATAGTCTAAGCTCGACTTACCTCTCTGGTGAATGGTCATGGTGGTTCGAGGAGTTTATACTCCTCATTTCTGCTATGAATCCCATCAAAATAAGGTTTTAGGCAGGTATTGTTTACCTTAAAGGTGCCGAATTTTGGATGACTTACCTCGACTGTACCAAATGGGAAAATGCTAAGTACCATAAGAGGAATTTCTTCATTCGGTTTGGCAATGTCAATGTGAGGATCTGTGGCATCTAATGAAACTTTATCTCCAACCTTAAGTTGATTTGGTGAGGCATTGAGCTCGTTCTGGCGTAGTTTTGGTTTATCTATTTTCTCGGTTTAAATGTCAGCCATTCATCTAACTCCTCGATTCGTAACCTTCGTTCTTCATGGGTAGATTCTTTGTTTTGGATTGAACATGGCTTATGTGTGTCCTTTGAACTTATTTCCTGCAAAATAGGTTGCACTGTATGATCAGTCTTAGTAGAACAATTTGTACAATCACCTTCAATTTTCGATGTGTTGTTCAGGTTGCGAGCTTGAAGGTTGATTATTTCGTCTCCTACACGAAGTGTGAGTTCACCTGTGCCAACGTCAATAATTATTCTAGTAGTTGCTAAAAAGGGCCTTTCCAAAATTAAAGGAACATTACTGTCCTCTTCTATGTCTAAAACAACAAAATCAACTGGGAATATAAATTTTTCAATTTTAACAAGTACGTCTTCAATGATACCCCTAGGAAATTTGACAGTTTTATCTGCTAATTGCATGCTCATCCTAGTTTGTTTGGGTTTCCCTAGACCTAGTTGCTTAAACAATTTGTACGGCATAACATTGATACTAGCCCATAAATCAGCCAACGCATTATTAACATCTAAACTGCCAATTAAACAAGGAATCGTAACACTCCCTGGATCCTTTAGTTTGTTGGGTAGCTTATTCTGAAGAATGGCTGAGCAAACCACATTCATCTCCATATTCGACCTTTCATCTAACTTTCATTTATTTGCTTGAAGCTCTTTTAAAAATTTGACTGTGTTTGACATCTGCGAAAGTGCTTCAATAAACGGTAGATTAATATTTAGTTTCTTTAAAAGTTTAAGGAATTTACCAAATTGTTCGTCTGAGCGGTCTTTCATTGTCACATTGGGGTATGGCACCCAAGGTTTATATTCTGTACTTACTGATTTTTTTTCGTTTTGGCCTACCTCATTCTTACCTTCGTTTGCCACCGATTCTGGCCTTGGTTTTGCCACTAACCCTTCTTCATCTTGAATGGAAATTGCGTTGAGTTGCTCCTTTAGGTTAGATTCAGTGTTGCTTGGCAGGCTACCTTCTGGTCATTCGAAAATCAACTTGGCGAGCTGTCCAATCTGAGTTTCTAGCCCCTAGAGTGATGCTTTTTGATTTTTGAGTGCCGTCTCGATATTCTGAAAATGAGTCTCTGACACCGAGATGAATTTGTTTAGCATCTCCTCAAGGTTTGGCTTTTTCTCCTGCTGGTATGGTGGTTGCTGAAAGCCTGGAGGGGGTGGTGGTTTCTGATTTCCTTGGCCTCCCCATGAAAAATTTGGGTGATTCCTCCAACCTGTATTATAAGTATCGCTATAAGGATTGTTTTGAGATCGAGGATTATTACCCATGTAATTTAACTGCTCGTTCTCCATGTTGTGGCCATAAGGTGGGTATTCTAAATTGCTCGATCCACCTCTATTTGCTTCGTACTGCATTATTGAATGAACCTGTGAAGAACTAAGAAAACCATCAATTTTCTTTTTCAAGAGTTCTACCTGATTAGAGAGCATGGTTACCGAATCGACATTATAAATACCGGCAGTTTTCGTTGGCTTTGTCCTCATGGCTTGCCACTGATAGTTATTCAGTGACATCTCCTCTATAAATTCATAGGCATCTTCAGGTGTTTTATTATTGATGGTTCCACCAGCAGCTGCGTCAACCATTTGTTGAGTCGAAGGATTCAAACCATTATTAAAATTTTGAACCTATAGCCAAAGTGGTAACCCATGTGAGGGCATCTTCCCAAAAGGTCCTTATATCTTTCCCATGCATCATAGAGTGTTTTTAAATCCATCTGTACAAAAAAGAGATATCATTACTTAATTTAGCCGTTTTATCCGGCAGGAAATATTTTAATAAGAACTTTTCGGTCATTTGCTCCTAAGTAGTGATTGACCCCCGCGGTAACGAATTCAACCACTATTTAGCTTTGTTTCTCAATGAAAAAGGGAATAACCAAAGGCGAATGGCATCATCAGAAACACCATTAATTTTAAATGTATCACATAGTTCTAAAAAGTTTGCGAAATGAGCGTTGGGATCTTCGTTATGCAAACCATCAAACTGAACAAATTGCTGTATCATTTGAATTGTGTTAGGTTTCAGTTCAAAAGTATTTTCAGCTACAGCAGGTCTAACTATGCTCGATTCAGTTCCTGTTAAAGAAGGTTTAGCATAATCATACATAGTGCGCGGAGCAGGATTTTGATTAACAGCAATCGCAGGAGGTAACGGATTTTCTTGGTTTTCAGCCATCTCCTCCGTGGTGGTTGAAGTATCTTCCTCTTGCTCTTCTGTGTAACATAAGCTTCGCCTTATTTCTCTTCGGTTTCTGCGAACTGTGCGATCGATCTCACAATCAAACAGTAATGGTCCTGACGAGTTTTTCCTGGTCATAAACTAGAAAAACCTATCAGAAGAAAATAAATGAAAAGTTAGAAAATAAAATAAAAATTTAAATTGCAATAAAAGTAAAATGGCTAAAGTAATAAAAATCGAGTGTTCCTAATATCTTAATTCCCCGGCAACGGCGCCAAAAACTTGATACGTGATGTTCGTGACAAGTTTTAAATATTTATAATGAATCTGTAACAACCCCTACCCGTATCTGTCGCTGGAATAGAGTACGAGGCATTACCGAGAAGCACGAAACACTTATAGATAATTTAAATACATTTTCATAACAACTTGTCTCGATTTCATACTATTTCGTATTTAAGCTTTATTCACTAAAGTCTTTGAAATATCATCTTTATGCAAATAACACACATGAGGTACATAATTCCGTAGTTATAAATGAACACATTTATCAAACATATTCCATGTTTTTATATATATATCATAGTCTCAAATTTACATGTATCAATTACCATCACTTCTTCGTATTTCAGACAAATACGTGTAACAATTCATAAATATGCAATTCACTAACTCTTCCTGCCAATCACAATTTAAATTGCCAAATCACTTATTGAGCCCAATTTCAATGTACACTAAAATCTATCATATAAATTTGGATGTACGTATTCATCAATAAATTCCATGTACAGATATCATCATCTCTTATTTCCACATACATTTACTTTCCACATTCATGAATTCAAATAGCATATACAAGACATACCAATGTATTTCAGGTACGTTTTCATGATATTTCATTTCGAACTCAGATTATTTCATACTAGAAGTTTTCTCATTAACTCATTTGGAATACCAATTCATACGGATAATACACTCAAGGCGTAGAAATATATAATCACAAATGAACTCATTCATCAATCGGGTTTTATGCTCATGTCTCATTAACTCGTATTTCCTTATGTCACATAATTCCATGTAATACTTACCAAACTTTTTCAAATTAGTGAACATCTTACGGAATTGGTCTGCACCGGTATGCACTGAATTTCACTGACAATCACTGATGCCATAGCATAGCTATGGTCTTTTCACTAGAATGCCATAGCTCAGCTATGGTCTTACATTTTATACACATATCACACCGATGTCTTATCCCAGATATGGTCTTACACAGAAATCATTTGTCACTTGTAGCCGAAGCTATCACTATTCACTGATCAGGTAGCCGGAGCTACCATTTTTCACTAATTAAGTAGCCGATGATCAGGTAGCCGAAGCTACCACTTTTCATTGATCAGGTAGCCGAAGCTATCACTTATCACTTTCACTTATCCTTGATCAAATAAGTGTAGCCGAAGCTATCACTTATCACTTTCATTTGTCCTTGATCAGATAAGTGTAGCCGAAGCTATCACTTATCACTTTCATTTGTCCTTGATCAGATAAGTGTAGCCGAAGCTATCACTTATCACTTTCACTTGCCATTGATCAGATAAGTGTAGCCAAAGCTATCACTTATCACTTGTTGCCATGGTCCAACCATGATCTTTTCCTTCAATTCATCTTGTCACTGAATTGTAATGCTCAATTTGATCATTTATTCAATTTTCATGTTTTTACATTATTCGCGATTTTATCATCAATACATATAAAATAACACATCATGAAATTCATAAAATTAACAAATGGTCACTAAAATTTAGTTATACAAACTCACAAGTACGATTTTTGTATTATAACGATATTCATAATTTCATAATAAATATTCCAAATAAAACATTAAATCATTTCTAATTCAACATTTATAGATTATAATCGGGCATGTGATCAAGTCATTCATATATATATATTTACTTTTCCTCCTCCTCCTCTCCATCCACATCCTTAGTATAAATAACACACTTGTAAGTAACATCATCCATAATTTTCACTATTTACTTATGTGAATATTCAAGCTGTCCATCCGTGTCATAGTCACTAAATCATTTTTATCTTGAGCTACAGAACTCGAAATTAAGATCCATAAATTTTCCCAGAAACTAGACTCATATGTTTTCTTTCCATAAAATTTCATAATTTTTGGTTGGGCCAATTAATACAGTTTATTCATTGAAGTCTCCCTTGTTCTGCTGTCTGACAGTTCCGACCCTTCTTCACTAAAAATTAATTATCTTCTCGTACAGAATTCGAATGATGTCCTCGTTTGTTTCTCTTGAAAAAAGACTCATTCAGGATTCTAAACATATAAATTTAAGCCCCTAATTGTTTTTATCCAATTTTTGATGATTTTTCAAATTCAGAACAGGGGAACCCGAAATCATTCTGACCTTGTTTCACAAAATTTATCATATCTCATGATTTACAATTCCATTGCTTACATAATTTCTTCTATAATAAACTAGACTCAATAAGCTTTAATTTCATATTTTATTCATCCTCTAATTCTATTTCTAAAATTTTTGGTGATTTTTAAAAGTTAGACTACTGCTACTGTCCAAAACAGTTTTAGTGCAAAGTGTTGATTTTCATTTTTCCTCAAATTTCACAATTCATACAATTCAGTCCTTACTCAATTAACCCCTCAATTAAGATAATTTTCTCAATTAATACTTTTCCTAGACATTAGAAGTTATTTCATAACTATTGAAATTCAGAATTTCCACATGAAACTTTAACTTCAAACTCTTTTACAATTAGGTCCTAAACATTCACTTTCTATTCAATTCTTTCAATAAAATCAGCATATAAACAATTTAAAGCTCTAATTCCATGCCAAATCATCATATAGTTCCAGCACATATTCATAGCAACTTTCAATTTCTTTCATAGAATTAAAAACTAATGAATTCAACAAGTGGACCTAGTTGTAAAAGTCACAAAAACACAAAATTTTTTTAAGAAATAATAAAGAATTGAACTTACTTGAAGTAAAAATATAAAAAAACCAGCTTAAAGGAACTCTTCCATGGCATTTTTTCTGATGAGAATGCAGAAAAATAAAGAGAAATCTAGATAATTCCACTTTAGTCCTAGCTTTATTAAGTAAATTTTGTAATTTTCCAATGTTGTCCTTAATTTTCCTTATTTTCTTGCTGATTTCATGCCCTTTATGTCCAGCCCAAAGAGACTTTGGGCCTATTTTCCTTTTAAACCCTCTTTCTTTTATCATTTAAGCTATTTAATCATTTCCCACAATTTTGCATTTGATAAAATTTAGTCCTTTCTATTCAATTAACTATCAGAACTTTAAAATTTCTTGACGAAACTTTAATACTAACTTATTAACACTCCATAAATATTTATAAAAATATTTATGGCTTGATTTAAAATTCCTGAGGTCTCGATACCTCATTTTCAATTGTAATTATTTTAGTATTTATTTTTAGTATACTATTCACTATTTCAAAAATTTTCCTAACTTCACATTTAACTTATACTCACTAAATTAATAATATTTCCTACTCATTTGTGGGATTTAGTGATCTCAAATCACTATTCTGACACCACTAAAAATTAGGCTGTTACAGAATCGTTCTTGAAACTAACTATTATCATGGTGAAGGCAAGTGTACCTATCTAACAGTAGTATAGCTTTAGCAAGACCGAATTATCGAACCCAAAGAAACTAAAAGTACTAGTATCAACTTTCTTTTTATTATCCAGCCTAAAAAAATAAGAGTTTTTTTTATCTAACTAATTAATTAAACTATGAAATCACAAAAAAGAAATTTGGGGAAAATACTTTTTGGAAAACTCAATTGATTGAGACAATACCTAAGGAAAAATCCACCTAGACTTCACTTGTTATTTGACTCGGAATCAGACGATTTATTTATTCAACTTGTTTCGTAGAGATCCCTGAGTTATATTATTATCTCTCTCGAGACTAACAACGTCTAACCCTAGATTGAATAATTGAAATCTCTTTCTAATTAACGCCCTAGGGTTGCATTAACTCGATCTATGGATCCCCTTATTAGGTTTCACCCTAATCCGGCAAAATCTTGTCACCCTATCTCTAGGCGCGCAATCAACTCCACTTAATTATGAAAAATTTACTCTTATACAAGGTCTATTCCTCCTCTAAATAAGAGCTTAACTTGAATCAATATCCTGGAATATCAAAACAAGAATTAAGAACACATAATTAAGAACAAGTCAAATATTTATTACACAATTCAGATAATAATAACAAGATTCGTCTTAGGTTTCATTCCCCTTAGGTATTTGAGGGTTTTTGTAACACCCCCTACCCGTATTCCGAGCCTAGAATAGGGTACGAGGCATTACCGAACATAATATGATCAATCATGTAAAAATCAGCCATAAATTTTTTTCTAAATTTAAAACTTTCATACATATGTTTAACGTCCCTTATATGGGCCTACGGGGCCCAAAACATACATTCAGGGTGGTTTTGGACCAAACCGTAAACATATGAAACTTTTGCAACACTTAGAAAATTTTCACACTTTGGAGAGTCACATGCTCGTGTTTTCAACCCGTGTAACTCTTTGTTTATAACTTCATCACCCTTGTCAGTCGTACACTTCATATAAATAACAAGAAACGTGTATGGGCTCAATTCTCCTTAAATTTCTCATATATATACACAATTTCACGTTATGTAATCATACAACATATATCAACCATATCTCTGTAATCTAAATATATTTTCATAACAACTTATCTTGATTTCATACTATTTCATATTTAAGCTTAAATAACCAAAGTATTTGAAATATCATCTTTATGCAAATAGTACATATGAGGTATATAATTCTATAATTATGAATAAACACATTTATCAAACATTTTTCATATTCATATATCAATGTCTCATGTCTCCATATATCAATAACTGTCATTTTCATGAATTCCGAGTTCAATTTCATAATTATTTGTCTCGTGTTCAATTTATTCCATGTCGGAATTTTACTCATTAAAACATTTTAATTATCAATACATATGAACAGTACATTCAAGATGAACAATTATATAATCACAAATGAATTCATTTATCAACCAAGTTCTATACTCATATCTTATCAACTCGTACTTCCTTGTATCACATAATTCCATGTAACACTTACCAAACTTTGTCAAATTAGTGAACGTCTTCAACTATGGTCTTACACATCTTCACATAATGATGCCATAGCCCAGCTATGGTCTTAAACGTAATCACATATCACATATCGATGCCATAGCCCAGCTATGGTCTTACACGAATCACATATCTCACCGATGCCATATCCCAGATATGGTTTTATACGGAAATCACTTGTCACTTGTCACTTGTAGCCGAAGCTACCACTATTCACTGATCAGGTAGCCGGAGCTACCATTTTTCACTGATCAGGTAGCCGGAGCTACTACTTTTCACTGATCAGGTAGCAGAAGCTACCACTTTTCACTGATTAGGGAGCTGAAGCTACCACTTTTCACTTGTCATTTGTCATTGATCAGATAAGTGTAGCCGAAGCTATCACTTATCACTTTCACTTGTCCTTGATCAGATAAGTGTAGCCGAAGCTATTACTTATCACTTTCATTTGTCCTTGATCAGATAAGTGTAGTCGAAGCTATCACTTATCACTTGTTGCCATGGTCCAACCATGGTCTTTTCCTTCAATTCATCTTGTCACTGAACTGAATCATTTATTCAATTTTCATGTTTTTACATTATTCACGATTTTATCATCAATAACATATGAAATAACACATCATGAAATTCATAAAATTAAGAAATAATCACTAAAATTTAGCCATATAAACTCACAAGTTGAATTTTTGTATTATAACGATAGTCATAATTTCATAATAAATATTCCAAATAAAACATTATATCATTTCTAATCCAACACTTATCAATTATAACTGGGCATGTGATCAATTTATACATGAGTCATTCATATATTTTTCCTCCTCCTCCTCTCCATCCACATCCTTGGTATAAATAACACACTTGTGAGTAACCTTATCCATAATTTTCACTAATTACTTATGTGAATATTCAAGCTATCCACCCGTGTCATAGTCACTAAATTATTTATATCTGAAGCTATGGAACTCCAAATTAAGATCCGCTAATTTTTCCTGAAACTAGACTCACATATCTTCTTACCATAAAATTTTATAATTTTTGGTTGGGCCAATTAATACAGTTTATTCATTGAAGTCTCCTCTGTTCTGCTGTCTGACAGTTCTGGCCCTTCTTCACTAAAAATTAATTATCTCCTTGTACAGGATTCGAATGAAGTTTCCGTTTATTTCTCTTGAAAATAGACTCATTCAGGATTCTAAAAATATAAATTTAAGCCCCTAATTATTTTTATCTAATTTTTTATGATTTTACAAAGTTAGAACAGGGGAACCCGAAATTATTCTCACATTGTCTCACAAAATTTATCATATCTCATGATTTACAATTCCATTGCTTACATCATTTCTTCTATAAGAAACTAGACTCAATAAGATTTAATTTCATATTTTATTCATCATACTAATTCCATTTATACAATTTTTGGTGATTTTTCAAAGTTAGACTATTGTTGCTGTCTAAAACAGTTTTAGTGCAAAATGTTGATTTCCATTTTGACCCAAATTTCACAATTCATACAATTCAGTCCTTGCTCAATTAAACCCTCAATTAAGATAATTTTCTCAATTAATACTTTTCCTAGACATTATAAGTTATTTCATAACTATTGAAATTCAAAATTTCCACATAAAACTCTAACTTCAAACTCTTTTACAATTTGGTCCCAAACATTCACTTTCTATTCAATTTTCTCAATAAAATCAGCATATAAACAATTTAAAGCTCTAATTACATGCCAAATCATCATATAATTCCAGCACATATTCATAGAAACTTTCAATTTCTTTCATAAAATCAAAAACTAATGAATTCAACAAGTGGACCTAGTTGTAAAAGTCACAAAAACACAAAAATTTTTTAAGAAATAATAAAGAATTGAACTTACTTGAAGTAAAAATATAAAAAAACCAGCTTAAAGGAACTCTTCCATGGCATTTTTTCTGATGAGAATGCAGAAAAATAAAGAGAAATCTAGATAATTCCACTTTAGTCCTAGCTTTATTAAGTAAATTTTGTAATTTTCCAATGTTGTCCTTAATTTTCCTTATTTTCTTGCTGATTTCATGCCCTTTATGTCCAGCCCAAAGAGACTTTGGGCCTATTTTCCTTTTAAACCCTCTTTCTTTTATCATTTAAGCTATTTAATCATTTCCTACAATTTTGCATTTGATACAATTTAGTCCTTTCTATTCAATTAACTATCAGAACTTTAAAATTTCTTGACGAAACTTTAATACTAACTTATTAACACTCCATAAATATTTATAAAAATATTTATGGCTTGATTTAAAATTCCTGAGGTCTCGATACCTCATTTTCAATTGTAATTATTTTAGTATTTATTTTTAGTACACTATTCACTATTTCAAAAATTTTCCTAACTTCACATTTAACTTATACTCACTAAATTAATAATATTTCCTACTCATTTTTCGGATTTAGTGATCTCAAATCATTGTTCCGGCACCACTGAAAATTAGGCTGTTACAGTTTAGTTCATACTAATGAAAGAACACATCTCAAAAGAATAAAAATAACAAAACATGAGAAAACCCAAAACTCCTGAGGGAATTTGAAGGGAGATCTTCAGTCTCGATGGTGAATCCGGCCTCTGAGATGGATTGATCGGCTTTCCTTGAGTAATTTCTTACTTCCTCCTGTGCCTCCCCCCTCTTCTCCTCTTCTAGGGTGTATTTATAGGCTTTGGAATGCCTAAGAGCCCTCAAAAGCGGCCTTTTCCGAATAGGACTCTGCTTGGGCTCGACAAGGACATGCCCGTGTACGATTACTTCAAGCCGTGGTCAAGCCTGTTAAATAGGCACGAATGTGTGGTCTACCCATTTGAGAAGTCCAGGCCGTGTTGATTTTGTACGTTGGCCCATTTTCTCTGTTTTTGGCCTGTTTCCCGTTCCTTTCACTCTCCTATGCTCACCTAAGTATAAAACATGAAATTAGGCATTAGGAGCATCGAATTCACCAAATCTAAGGAAAAATAATCCATAAAATGCGTTAAGCATGGGGTAAAAATATATATAAATTATGGTTTATCACCGTTCCATATGCATAACACACAAGTCATAAGCTTATCATACAACCATAGCCACAAGCTAGTGCATTTAAACGTAGCCATTTTCGAATTAATCAGATGATAAGCCATTTCGTAAGAAATTGCAAAATTTAAACCTTACCACTCATTCATAAGCACAAGCATATTTTCATTTGAGCACTTACCATTTCAATGCAACTTATAAGTAAACATATTACCATTCAACCAACAGCTTGCCTAAGCATCAAAAAATAACACTTGTTAACATACTTGAACATATTTCATATAAATTCAACATCGATAACCTTATTATCTCAACATTTCACACTTGAGTTTATCACTCATCTCAACTTACATAATTTCTATGTATCAACATATCAAAGACATTCATATATGTACATGTCATGATACATATCGTTCTCTTACCGTTTCTTCATATACATATATCATCCATTTCAATATATCAATATATCATGTACCATCATTTCGATGTATTTCATGTATATACCTGTATTAGTTCGTATCGAACTCATATAGTCTCGTAATAGAATATTGCCTGTTGAACCATTTAGAATATCGTTGGATACTCGAGTAGTACACACGAGGTGTATTGAACTGTAATCCATCAATTCATGTACATGTATGCTTATACGAGCTTTGAATTGGTATGCTCTTATGAGTTGTAAACGGTAAGCTTATACGAGCTAAATATCGGTAAGCTCATGTGAGCTGAATATCGGTAAGCTCTCTCGAGTTGAGAATCGGTAACCCTAATGACATGTCATTTGTATCCTACGAATTCCTAAGGTTCAAACGGAACTTGGCAATCGTCATACGTCTTTGGATTTACGTCATTTCATAACACAATAAATTGCATACTAACATATATATATTGATTTAATCACAATATAATCACATATTAACATTCAATTCAATCAAAATTATACAGAATACAGTTCATTCGAACTTACCTGGCTAAAATTGTAAAAATACTAGAGTTTAGATGCATTTCGATAATTTTCCATTTCCTTGATTTTCCACCTGATCTTGATCTAAATTAAAATTTTCATAGAATATATTAACTTAGAAAATATAACAATTCATTCTATGCAGTTCATTTTTTAAATTTTTACAAAATTACCACTAAAGTTTTACTTTTATTTAATTTAGTCCCTAAGCCCAAAACATGCAAATTAACCATTTTTACCCAAAATTGAGCTTAGTCAAATGTTCATAGCTCCAAATACTACCCATATTTATGAAAATTTCACATCAAATCCTTGTACTTTTATTAATTTAACAAATTAGTCCCTAATAAAAAAATTCATCAAAATCACTTAACAAAATACTTTTAAATATCAATCAACGTTCCAAATTCATCATCTAATATAAAAAATCACAAGATTCATCAATGGAAACATTCAAATCTTTAACAGTTTTAAAATCGAAAGTACGGGCTAGTTGGACTTACTTGCAACGATTTCAAAAACATCAAAATTATTAGAAACAAGTAGCTTAGGGACTTACATTCAAGGAAACATGGTTAGCCAAACTTCAAACTCTCCCATGGTGGTTCAGTGATGAATAAGACCAAATGGGGAAGAAAACTATTATGTTTTCTTATTTTATTAACCTTTATTTTATTTTTATCATTTAATAATAATATAATAACATATAAAACACATAAAATTAAAAGAAAATGAAGCTTTAATCGTCCACCAACTAAAGATTGGATAATTTACCCATTAAAGCCCTCCAATTATAATTCTTTAATCAATTAACACATTTAAACTAACAACGAGTGATGTTTTTAACTTTTACGATTTAGTCCTTTTTGCTTAATTAACTATCAAAACAATAACATTTTCTAACGAAACTTTAATACCACCTTAATTACACTCCGTAAATATTTATAAAAATATTTACAGCTCGGTTTATAAAAATGAGGTCCTAATACCTCAATTTCTAAAACCACTTGACCTTAGGGTTATACCACTTGAACTTAATAAATCGCTTATAAAACAAAAAATCACTATATCAAAAACCTTTTCAAAGTCACAAAATTAACTCGTAAATATTAAATAACTTACTAGTTAGATTTGGTGGCCCCGAAATCACTGGTTCTGACACCACTAAAAAACAGGTTGTTGTACATTCCTTTTATTTTCAACAACAATGGATAAATTCCCATGACACCCTCTATGATTTTAAAACCCTAGGTGTTTAGTCCATCATTTCCCAATTAAACTAGGCATATTGCTTTGTTCTCAATTTCTATTGGGATTCTGCCTTCTTCTCTCTATTTCTTCTCATTTTTCTTTTCTTTCCTCTTCTTTGCATCATATTTTTCATATTTTTGCTGTTGAATATTTTGTTTTCTTGAATTAAAACATCCACCATTCAATCATTTTTCTACCAATTTCATAATTGTCATCAATAGTATTAAGATTTTTGCCAAGAAATAGTAAGTACATTTCGTTTGGAAGTTTAGATCTCGAATTTTCCTAGTATTTCTATTTGGCGCTACTCTTACATTCGATTAAACAATCTTTTAACAATTCTTGTCAAATCTTTTGTTAATCTTGACGAATCTTGAAATAAATCATTAACTCATGTATAAAGTCATTGAAAATTCGGGATTTAGGTGAATCAGATCAGATTTGATGGTAAGAAATGTCGATTGGACTCCCGGTGAAAGGTGTGTGTTCTTTTCCAAGTGAATCAGGGCAAATCATGTGTAGGTTTAGGGCTACATGGTCTCCCATACGGGTGTGTGGACCATATAGCTATGTGCCACTGTTACGTTAGGGTACTTTTATTTTCACACAGCCAAGAACCTTCCACATGGCCTACCACATAGCCGTGTCTGTCATGTAGGGTAATTTTTTTGTTTGCCACACGGTCATAGCTTGTTACACGACCTGGCCACACGGTCATGTAACCCTTTCACACAGCCTATAGCTTCGCACACCCGTGTAACCCTTCCATACAACCTATAGCTTCACATGGCCGCGTAACCCTTCCACACAATCTATAGCTTCACAAGGCCGTGTGCCCCCTGTTTTACAGTATTACCTAGACTTTTTTGAATTATTCAGTTTAGTCCCTGTATAACCCCCAAATTGTTTCTAGAGTTTTCACTCATTATATTGAGTCCCTGATATTATGAACATGCTAAAATCTATGAGTTGATGATTGAAATGCTACCGTATAATGATGATATGTGAATGTTACATGTCTACTGTCACTGTTTCTTTGATAAACTGATACTGTTATTCTTACCAACGTATTACTAATTGCATGTTCAACATGCCTACAATTATTGTTGAATCGAATACATGTTAAGCATGTCCACTATTTTTATATGATATTGTTACAAGCATGTCATACCGTATTGCATGGGGTGGGACATCTGCACGGAGGAAGTATTGGCAGTTTAATAATCTGCAACACTAGTGGTTTATCCACAAATTACTGATAGCTTTTATCTACAAATATGTTGTGCATCCATAACAAGTAGCAATTTATTTGCAAATATTGTTATATAAAAATACTGGTGGTTCATCCACAATTTTTACTACTGGCAGTTTATCTACAAATACTGATGGTTCAACTACAAACTTAAGTGTATTGGTTGAAGAGTTCTAGAGAACTTTTACTGTAGAATGTAACGGAGTATGGGTAGGAACTTTTTTATTATTCTTGCATCGCATTGACATTCACATACATGCTCAATATAACTGTCGACTTATGCTTTGCTATACAATTGTGTTTGTTCTGAAAACGGATTGTTGCATGTATGGTTACTATTTTGCACTTGATTACTTGTGATAAGACTCACACTAAACTTCTTAAGCTCACTCCCCTTTAATTTCTATCTTTATAGATAACCCATCAGGTTAAGGCGCGGACTCGGAATCTGGAGGGTCTCTATTTGGAATTTTTTTATAAAGTATTTTTTAATGAAAATTGTTATTCAGAAACTATATTGTTTTATTTTTGAACTGTGACATGGGACTTAGGTTTTGGGTTTATATAGCGTGCATTGCACTTAGTTTGAATTTAGGATATTGAAACATGGATTTAGAATAAATTATGCATAAAATAATTCTAATTTTTCTTAATTGAAACTAATTTGAATATCACTTTTTCGCTACTAGATTTTAAATAAATTTTGAGTAGTAAATAAATTGGAAATTAACTAAGTTTTCAAAAGTAGTCACTGTTACAAGGAAAATAATTTAATCGATTTTTGTTAACTCATTTTTTTTAATTTTGGAAATAGGCCAAGTTTTCTTCTAAGATAAATAAAAGTTTTAAAATGAGTGTTTTATAAACGCTGTTAGCTTACTGGGCCATTTCGGTGGCCAATGTAATCTTCTGAATTTGGGCCTAACATCTAGGCTGGGCTGGGGAGATTACATCTAATCTAGGAGCTAAGCCCGCCAAAAGATTGGTTTGGAGACTCCATAGCTTGGGTTACACCAGGAAGACGACAGAACTTCCTAAGATACACAAGTAGTTATATTTCATTCCCAGAAATATAAAGTTTTTGTTACTTGTTGTGTAGAATCTCAGAAGTTCATTTGAACTTACTATTGTACTGCCTTGGATGTAGTATCAAAATTATTGAAGCCGTAGTGGAAGGGACCAAGCCAGACCCCGCCAACATTGCACTAAGATTGCGGTAGCTATAACATGCATATAGAGGGACACCCTTATAGGCCACGCCTCAGGGATTATGTTGATTATGTTTGTATTAAATTCTACATTAAAAATTTTGTAAATAACTGTCAAGTTTATTACAGTATCAATTTTGTACAAATTTATTTAGCGAATGTCATGAGTAGAAGTTAAAATTTTAAATTGATAATGTCTAAGTGCATAATCAAATTATTTTAAAATTTTGTTAAGTTATGTGAGTTGATTGTGAAATTCAGTATTTGGACTCGACGATGGGTTGGGCATAAGATGTTATAGTAAAAGTGGCGCCTCCCTCGATTTCGTCGTTGAGAACTGTTGGTTCATCTTCGACTCGTTCACCCGATTTCCATCTCTCTTTTGGTACTTTTTGCTCTGTGTAGAAACTCTCCTTCCTAGTTTGCCTCAAATCTACCACACCGCTAAGTTTTTCAGTTTGCCGTCAAAATATGTCTTCAATGTCAAAGATCTAGGGACGTACATGGTATGTCTCCATTTCCTTCGATTCAATCATCGAGATTGGATCTGGGTAACTTTCGATATCACATTTTGGTTAATGGGTTAGTAACTTTAACCAATTTTAGTGATGGAGATTTAGTAAATCCTAATTTATAGAATATTTGCTTTGGGTTAATTCAGAGAAGCTTGAAATTCATTTTGTTCCGGTTGTCGGTATTGCCAGTTTAAAGGTCGCCTCTTTCACCTTTTTTCTTCTTCTTTGCTTCTCTGTTCTCTTATTTTTTTGAATCGTTTCGGCTACTGGTATTGTCAGTTTGATGGATTTGGTATTTAGGTTTGACTTTTGGTAATAGGGACTTTTGAATCATTAGGTTGGTGTGGTGAGAATGATGAAACAAAGTAGATGGTGCTGGTGGTGGTTTTAGGGTGATGGTTGAGTAATAATGGTACGATGAAAGATCAAAGGAAGTGGTAAAGCTTGGGAGCAAGCTATGGTAGGGTGAATGGAGTAATAATATGCATTTGTATAATATTTTTATCAAAACATTTATAAAATTAATATTAAAAATAAATAAACAATATAGAAATTATTATTTAATTATATTTTTCATTATTAGTAATTATTTAATTTAATGCAAAATATAATTTAATTTAAATATTTTTACAATATATTATTAATATACTTAAAATTTTTTTTTTTATTTTTAAAGGTAAAATTATCATTTGTGATCATTCCATATTTATTCCGCTCAACCAAACGCATAAATAAAATTACAATATTTATTTTATTCCATCCAATCAAATTATTATTATACATATTTAATTTTATTACAGTTCTATTTCATTCCTACTATTAAAATATTATTAATTCAGTGAATCAATCGTACTTTCAAGATTTTATGATTACTTTAGACAGTGAAGAAGTAGTTGAAAGGATATATTTTAAGCGTGTGATACTGAAGCCACATGTGTTAAGGAATTAGGTAAGGGTGGATGATGGGCGGAATCCTAGTAGTGACCGTATACGACAGGGAATCCCAATTTTAGTCATAACATGGAATCTCTTTCTTCACTTTATAATTTCTCGTTGTTTATTAAAGAAATTAAAATATCATTTGTCATTCTCACAATGAATCCATTTCCATTACGTCTTTGACATTCATTCCTCACCATTCACATTTCATTTATTTTATAATTTCTATTTTTTCTTTTACTGATCCCCAACACTTCATGTTAATACTACCTTTTTTCGAATTAATATATTTATATGTCGATTTTAAATATTTATAATATTGAATTTAATCCTAATCCTTATTTATTTTATCATTTTGATCTTCTATATTTTTAATTAAATTATTTTTTTAATGTAAAAATTAATTGAATTATTAAAATTTTAATGATAAGAATGTGATACCTTCTGTGGTGATTTATATGTATTTCATTACTAATATGGATAATTTTAAAAATCTTTTATTTATTTTTTTTATTTTAAATATTTTAAATTTTTATAAAATATATAAGAATTATTACACACGTGTCATGTTAATGATATTACAATTTTAATAATGATATTAATATATAAGAATTATGCTGAAATTTGTTGGATGTGTATGCTATATTTGTTAATAATAATCACAACTACCACTTAACAATGAAGATTCTTTTTTTTGTTATTTCTTGAAGCAATTTGGCAACTCAAATTGTTTAACCTAACCCAGCAATTGACACTGAAAAATATCCAAACTAGCCATATAAGAAGACAATGAAGATTTCTATGCCACCATGGGCTTGAATTTCATGCTCATTTGCCTTTACTAATTTTACCCAATATGTAAGGTATTTTCCTACATCAATAAGTGGGCGGTTGCGACTTTGACAAATATGTAAGTAGGTATTGTACTGATTCACTATTAACCCACAAATTTCTCTTTTGTTTAGAGAAAATTTGGGCTGATTTTGTGGGGTAAAAAAAAAAAACCTGGATGCTAAAAGGATCACTTTGGTAGTCTCAAATTTGGGCTGCCTTGTTTTTGTTTTAACGTTTTCCATTGAGCTTTTCGGGAGCCAAAACCAAATGCCCAAACCAGTTTATTTTCAAAATATTTATGCTCAAATAGACCAAGTTTTTCAACAGCCTTGTGTCCTTCATTCTTTCTATATTCCAATGGGTTTCAAAAAAGTGTATATATCTTAAGGTATCCGATCTTCATAAATTGTAGTTAATTTATTTATTTTTTGAACTCCGTGATTAATATCATTAAAATATATTGATGTGACACTAATAATCAATAGATTAATGACACAAGACAATTTCATATTTTAACACAAGGTAAAAAAAAATATTAAAATTTTATTAAAAAAAATTTACATTTCAAAATGTGAGGCTGCCTCGTTTCACTAGTTTGTAGAACATTAATGCCACATCAATGTGTTTTACTAGCCTTAGTTAAATACTTAAAAAAATATCAAGTTAGCTGACAGTTTCAAAATTTAGATACCAGTTAAGTTCAATAAAAAAAATTAGGTATCAAGTAAGTATATATTGCCAAGTTCAATTATATCTACATACATTAACCTTTCAAAAAAATTTCAAACTCACTATTCTTTTAATAGTTACCCATTTTTTAAATTTATTTTTATTTAATATTTAGTAATTATATATTTTATTAATATTTTTAATTTTATGATATTTTTAAACATAAACAAGTTATCATATTTTTAATATTTACTATTTAATTTTTGTATGCTATAAATTCCATAATATTGATAAAATAACATATTATATATATAAAAATAGGTCTTAGGGGGGCTTGGGCTTTTAATATTAGTGCTTGAGCCAAGACCATAAATAAGTATAGTTTTTTTTCCAAATCTTTTTTTTATATAATATTAATATAATTGTTGCATCTACATCTTAACTAATATATAATACTTCATTTAATTTAATAAATATTTTCTTTATATTGAGAATTCTTTTTTATTTAACCTTTATTTTATGTTGTTTTTAAGAAAGAAAATTTCACTTATAATAAAAATTTCTTTTTATCGACAGATATAATGATAAAATGCATTACACTCTTAAGAAGAGAACGAGGTTCAAACCTTGAATAAAACATTGTTAAATACTCAAAAAAAATTTATTAAATTAAAAAAAACATATTTTGTTACAATAAATTAATTTTACATATTATATTTTGAATTATTCTAATTATTTTTACTCGTTATTTTTAAATTTTTAATTATATTATTTGTAAATCTTTTTTTAAAAAATATGATGTAATTTACTATATTCTAATTGTTAAACAAAATGATGTCACGTGGATGGAACTAGCATATATATTATAAAAGCAATGTTAAATTGGACTTCTATGCTTGGCAAGTGTCACAATTTATTGATAAACACCTCCTTTTTTCTTTTTCTTTTTTTTGAAAACTAACACTTCATATTTTAAGTGGAACCCTTTACCGTTTAAAGTTCAAATTATAAATTTGCATTAAATTTAATATATTTTCAAAATACTATCATTTAATAACGAATAAAAATAGCCATCAACCTTTATATCTTTTGTGAATTTAATCTTTATTTTTTTAAAAAAAATTAACCATTAACTTTTGAAAAGTGTTAAATTGTTTTTAATAGAAACATTGAGTAAAATAATTAATTTTTTAACGATATTGATAATTCATGTATATTTCATGTTAACATAACATTATTTTTCTTAAATGTAATATTGAAGAGTAATTTTAAAATTATAGAAATATTTAAAAATAATAATAGAAAGTTTATAACAATTTTTAAAAAAAAACATATAGTACACATAGATTACCATACGAATTGTCATATTTAAAAATTTAATATTTTTGTCAGTATCTCTATTTAAAAAACAACAATTCAACTATTTTTTAAAAGATTAATTGTCGAATTTGATTTTTTTAAAATAAAGATTAATTGTCGAATTGGATTTAGGCAGGAATGGTCAACATGGATATACAACCACATACAATTTGGTTAACAGTATTTTACACATGCATGATCTCTCCATCATTGGCTTTTGGGATATTTTAAGGGTGTAATCGAGTCGAGCCCGAATATTATCAAGTTTGAGCTCGAGATGGACTCAAAATTTAGAGTTCAATACACGATTCGAGCTTAATTGAACATCTATTTTTAAGTTCAAGCTCAGCTTTATATATAATTGAGCTACTCGAGCTTAAGCTCGTTTACTATTTTTCTACTCAAGTTCGACTTGAGCTTAACTCAATAATTAAGCTTATAGTTAATAATATATATTAAGGGCAATAACATAATTTAATAATATAAAAATATGAAAAGCTCAATAAGACTTGTGACCTGTTCAAGTCAATTAGTACTAAACTCAAATTCGGCTTGATCAATAGCTCGAGCTCAGAGCTGAGCTCAATAATTACTAAATCGAGTTCAAAATTTTTCAAATCGAATTCGAGTAGCTTGCAAACACCAGTGTTTCATTTACTTAGGCTATTATCGCTATTATTTATGCAAATTATTGGGGTTGAGGCCTTTGAGGGTATAAGGTCTAATTTTGGGAAGATAATCTCACCAATATCAGCCCTAATTCAGCACTTAACTGGCCTTCCCTATTACTTTTTACTCATATGCTGATATTATAATTAAGATCTACTTGATCAAGATATCCCCATCAATTTAATAGATTATTTTAGTACAATTATCTTCTAAAGACAACATCCATTGCACTTTCTCGGTGGTTACTGTGAACTTAAATCTATTGCTATCCCCACTTTATAACCACTTATTAGACATCATAAGGTTAAGCTCTGTCACGTTATCCCTCACTCGTAATATTATATTATGAACAACTAAAATAATTATTTTAAAAAAATATAAGTTTTTTATTGAACAAAATGACAAATGATGCCTATTTTTCTTTTAAACCAACTTATTATGGCAATGTATATATTTTTGTGTGTGTTAGAAGTGTTTTAAGAGAAATTTACATATTCATTTTAACCAAAATATTTAAGAATGTTAATTATTTAGACTAATTAATGTTGTTGTAAAAGTAGATAATCTAATTATGTGAAATTAAAATATCAAAACTAGATTTCAAATGTGGATGAAAATTAGAATTATCTTATAATAGCTAGAATTAAAGAAAGAGGTGGGACACAAATAATTAAGAAAATCGTGAGGACATTACATGTATAAGAGAATAAAAGTGAATGATGGGGGAATTATTGTTGAATGTTGGAGGAATCATGGGTTCTTTTCATCTAAAATTGATAGCCTACTAACCCCATTTCTGAATCCAATGTTGTGCCTGTTTTAAGTAGTACTCTAATATTTTAATTATTACTTAGTTGAGCATAAGATTGGATTTGTTAATCCATCATTTTAAAACACTACATTTATTAAATATAATATTTGTTAGAACCAGATCAACTATAGAAATACTCAGAAACTTCGCCCCTATTTGTAATAAAGAATTTGGTCAAGTTATGTAAACTATTAAATGCCTGATAACTAATTAATTAATAATGTTACAAGGTTGTGCAATGTAACACCCCTAACCCGTATCCGTCGCCGGACTAGGGTTAAGAGGCATTACCGGACATATCAGAATAATTCGCAATCAAAAGTTATACATCATCATATCATAGCCAATTATCAACATAAAGTCCCTTTCTTAGGACAACGAGACTTAAATATGCAATAGGAAGAGGTTCGAGACTAAACAGATCTCATATAAAAGTTTCCAAACACTTAGCAAAATTTTCATGGAATCATAGGTCACACGCCCATGTGAACAGCCTGTTTGCCTCACAGGCTACCAAACACGCCCTTGGCATAGGCCGTGTGAAAACAGGGCATACATACTAACTTATACCACACGGCCGGAGACATGCCTGTGTATCTTGGCCATGGTCGAAACTGACTTGGGTCACATGGCCGACCACACGCCCGTGTACCCTTCAAAATGGCCACACACGCCCATGTGTCAAGCTTGTGTGCCTCACACGACCACCAGACACGCCCGTGTGTCTAGGACATGCTCGAGACTGACTTTAAATTGTAGGTGTAACAACCCAAATTTTACGGTTATCGAAAAATATATTTTTGGGTCTTCGTTTTTAAAAAATAGATTCGTAAATATTTATTAAAAGTATTTATGAAGTTAATCGAGTGGTTAATTAGGATTTAATTAAGTGAATTTAGCTTAATTAAGAGTAATTAGGAAAAAAGACTAAATTGAATAAAGTGTGAAAGTTTAATTGTAGATTAAATAAAAATAAAAACGACCAAAATGGCAATTATGCCATTTGTCCTAAGTGAGGCCGCAAATGCATAAAAATCTTTGATTTTTATGCTTAAATATGTATATTAAATTATTATGGTTATTTATTATTATGGTTTTATATTTGATATTTATTAATGTTATTTTTATTCAATTGATATTATATTATGAAATAAATTAAAGTAAAGACAAATGTATGGTAATAAAAATATACATGTGTAATAATTATATTTGTACAATTGTGATATATTTATTTAATTCCCTTTTATTTAAGTAAATATATATTTATTATTTATTATTAAGTAAAAGATATTTATTAATTAAATAATTAAATTATAAGATTTTTATGTAATAAATAAATTAAGATATGAGAAATGTATGGTGATGAGGCCATACATTTGTAATAAATATAAATATGTACACTTGTTATATAATTATTAATTTACTTAATATTAAAGTAAAATATATTTTAATATATGATATTAATATTATATTATGATAAAAAAATAATAAAGCATAAAAGAAATAAGAAACAAATATAGAACAGAAGAACATAATAGAAAACGGGAAAGAAAGGAAGAAAAGGAGAAAGAAAAAAAGAAAAGGAAAAACTAGGGTTTGGGAGCTTTAAACTTTAATAGGTAAGTTAATTAAGGCCTTTCTTTTAATTTTGATGTTTTAGAAGTTTTAGAACAAAGTTTTGTAGAAGTTAAGTTGAGATTTTGAAAGTTCTTAGGTTTTCGAGTATAGTTCATGTTGAACAAATGATTGAATTAGGGATTAAATTGATAGAATTCTTATTTAGAATTGATTAAAGGATTAAATTGTAAAGTAAGCTATAAGTTTTGTGTTTGAAGGACTAAATTGGAAGAAATTTGAAATTAAGGTTTTATCATGAACATTGGATATTTATGTTGAATACGATAGAAAATTGAGTAGAAATAAAGTATGAATTGAGTTACAAAAGTAAGTGAACTTAGTTAGGATCAAATTGAAAATAAGGTAGAAAATGAATAGAAATTTAATTATTCAATATAAATTAGTGTTGTATGAATAGTATAAATTATCTTAATTTTTCATAGCTAACATCGCACCCGAGGCATCTATGAAGAAAGGAAAAGAAAAGGTGGAAGAGGAATAAACTCGAGAAAAATTCACGGTTTGTATTTCTATAATCTGAACTTAATATATAATTGTTGAAATTATTATTTAATATGTATATTAAGTGCATTGAGATGATTATTTGAATTGGAGTAAACATTGGTTGAAATTGAAAGGTGAATTTAATTATTAATTGTTTTATTTTGATTAAATTTTATGGTAAGTAATTAAGATAAGTATTAGTAATTGTTATTAAATTAAATTGATATGAATTTGTGATTATTGTGAAATTTGAATATTTGTTATTGAAAAGTAAAGTGAATTGTATTGAATTGAAAATATATGTGATTAATTTAAATGTGTATTGGTTGAAAAATTGAAAGTGAATTGAAAACCATATTAACAGTATTCGGGCTAAGTCGGATATAGTTGGCATGCCATAGGATTGGAATCATTCAGGGATACTTCAACCTTGAGTCGATGAGGCACTATAAGTGTCGTATCGTTACTGTTACTGTTTCGAATTAATTCCGATGAGGTACTCTGTACCGTACTGTTACTGTTTACTTTGCCTTGGACGATGAGGCACTATGTGCAGTACTGTACTGGTGTGATGGTTGGATCCGTGTATCCGTTAGTGTCTGAGTCATATTAATAGGGGTAAATAAATGTACTGAATGACTGACTGTTACTGAATAATTGATCGTTACTGAATAACTGATTGCTACTGAGCAAATAATTGTTACTGAATAACTAATTGCTACTGAATAATTGAATGTTACTAAGTGAAACTGATAAATTGAGTTACACTGAAAAATATTGACTAATATTGAGCTTGGATTATACGAGTTACTGAATGAAATGTAATAGTTGAATATTATTTATTGAAATTGAATAGTGAACAGAAGTGTAAGTGAGAGATATGAATGGAAAATATTATTATTTTAAATGATTTGTGAATTTATTTTGAAAAGCTAATCGGGTTAATAGATGATAAAGATTGAATGAGTTATAAAGAATTTATCCATGAAATGAATAATTGAATATTTATGATCATTATATGATTTTAAGTGTATGTTATGTTATTAAGTGTTCAGATTACCACTGAATTCATACTCAGCATATGATTTGTTTCCGTGCGCAGGATAAGTTAAAGTCATATCGTTGAATCAGCATCCCAGGTCGATCCCAAACTGTAAGTGGAGAAGTATGTTCATTATTGGTAATGGCATGTACCTAGGATGTCAAAAGTGGTCATTTTGGAAAGTTATTGTAAATGTTGGTATAAATGATAATGGTTGAGTACATAGCTTAATTAAGTTTGGTATAAAGATGCAAATTTAGGAATAATTACAAATAGGTTTGATTAGTAAATTATCGCTAGGTTTTGTTGATAAAAATTGTGTACCAATGAAGGTACATTGGTTAGACACTTAAGATGGTCGATTTAATATGTTTTAGATGTGTTCGATCATAATTTGAGTAAGTTAAAAGATTAGAAATTATGTTATTTGTGGTTTATGATTTGCAAGGTTGGTAAACTTGAATTGTAAGACTCATTTTGAGTCCACACGGCCTGGCACACGGGCGTGTGTCTTGGCTGTATGAAACTATTTTGCTCATAAGTAATTAGTTAGAGAGTTACACGGATAAAGGATACGGGCATGTCCCCTAGACCACACGAGCGTGTGGGTACTGTTCAATAGGAAAATTTTGAAATTTTGAAAAAAATTCGTAGTGATTTTAAATTAGTCCCGAATTGATTTTACTATTCATATTGGACTTTGAGGGACCATTAAAGGGACGATACATTAAATTTAGGATATGTGTAAACAATTATATTAATTAATGTCCGTAACTGAACTGTATTGACTGGTAATGCCCCGCAATCCTGTTCCGGTGACGAATAAGGGTTAGGGGGTGTTATATTTAGTGGTATCAGAGCTATTGAGGTTTAGTCAATTTTGGGACTAAATTGAGCTTGGAATTGAGTCTAGAGTTACATGCCATAGTTGAGTCAAAATTGAGTCGGGATCGGATGCTGATATAATTGTTTGTTTCTGTTTTATAGTTGAAGATGTTAAATGAATATATTAATGATATTGATTACGAAATGTATACTGGAGACGAAGAGTCTCGTGAATTAGATGGAAACTGAGTCGGTAACACTGAGTATTAACTTAATAGATAATCAATCACTGAATGTTGAATGATGAAATAATAGAGAAAGAAATAATACATAATTATTTAGAATTATAACTGCTACACTCCAGTGAGTAGAAGGAATTGTATCTTCTACCATATTTATATCTTTTGTTTCTCAATCGTTTCTTGAGGTGTTTCAAGGTACAGAGCTTGTCTAAACGGGTAAATTATCTGCTATTAATAATCTGTACATATAGTGTGGAGGAATTAAGAATTATAGTTGAAAATGATCTTGAAAGAACTGAAATTTGGTTAGAGAATATTATTAGGGTTGTAAATGAATTGTTTTGTTCACCGAATAAATGTTAGAAATGTACGATATTTCTGTTAAAAGATTCAGCTTACCAGTGGTGGAAAATATTGATTTATGCTGTGATTAAGAAAGAGTTATTCGGAAATCTTCCAAAATAAGTTCTGAAAGAAATATATATACCAGCTAGAGATTTCTTGATCAGAGATGTAAAGAATTCCTAAAGCTTAAACAGAGTTATATGACTGTAACTGTATATGAAGGGAATTTATTTGACTGAATAAATATATTAAAGGGTGTATTCCGACTGAAACTGTAAAGTACAAGTGGTTTGAAGATGGTTTAAATGAAGACCTAAAGTCGAAGAGTTTAATAAAGAGAAAAGACAGATTGAAATGGAAGCTAAAACTTCAAGTAAAAAGATTGAGATACCCGATGCTTCAGTCCAAGATCTTAAGCTACATCTGTAGTAAGTATGAAAAATGTCGAATAAATAGTGGAACATATGTTGGATATGATTCTTTTGATAATTATTCTAGTGATTGTTTGAAGAAAGTTGAAAAGGATATTATTCAAACTTCAAGACTGAGTAACACAGTTACCAGAAGTAGATCACCCTCTAATCTCGAAAATATGAGTGAAAGTCGAAGTGTGACAAAGGACTTCACTGTTAAAATTTGAAGAATGAACATCAGCTAGGGTATAAGTTAATCGTATCTAAGAAGATTTTTCTTTATCGGATGTCATTACTCGAACTATCTGATAATGATACTAGAGTACTATTTTCTGATCAATTTGACGTTACTACTATTTGATGTGATTTTGAGAACAGAATGGTTAATCTTGCACGATGCAGTGGTAAATTACAAGAAAAAGTATATTATATTGCAAAGTCAGGATGATGAAATATTTTTTTGAATCAGAGAAGATTGAACGATTTGTCTATTGTGATATTAATCATGTCAACACAGAAATGTACCGGAAAGGGGTTATGGTATTTACTTTGCTTATGTATTGGATATTAAAGTATTTAAGTTAAGGTTTAAATCTGCGGCAATAGTGCAAGAGAATTCTAATGTGTTTCCAAAAAAGTTACCGGAACTACTGTTGGTTGAAGAAGTTAAATCAGCTATAGATCTTGTGATTAAAATGATGGTGAAAAATATATCTGAAATCATAGATTTTCTGAGACTAGTCAGTTATTACAGAAAGATGTGGAATTGGAATGATCTGATAAATGTCAGCAATGTATTGATTAGTTGAAAGCTCAATTAATTGAAGCACTAGTTCTGGTTTAGTCTGAAATTCGGTAAAAAAAACTTGTGATTTACAGGGATAGTAGTGTTTTGATGTCAAAAAGTAAACTAATGGTTTATGTTTTTTTTGAAAGTTTTGTTTTGTACTATGAGTCAGGAACACTCGACTGTTATCACCTGAAGATGGCTCAATGTTAGTTAAGATAAAAGTTAAACTGATTCCTCCACAGCAGGCCTGCAAAGCTCATAAATGTAATAACGAGTTGTCGGTTAAATAGGTATAGTATACAAATGACTTTTGATTAAAAATTTCAGATTGGATCTGATAATTTCCTGTTATTTAGAAATAGAAGTTGTACCGAAGAATTCAGAAGCTTATACAGAAGATTTTGCATTAAATTTAAAGTAGTACCATGTCTATGCATCCTGGAAGAAATAAGTTATATAGTGAATTGAAGATGTGCTAATGACTTGGAATGAAAAGCAATATTTTGAACTTGTATATAAATGTTTATATGTCAGCAAGATAAAACTGAACATTAGATACTGATACCTTCAGAACTGTTACAGCCAGCGATGATATTAAAATAGAAATGGGATAGAATTTCTACGGATTTTAAATTGGAATTATCTCTATCTTTGAAAAAGAAAGATGATATTTGAATAATTGTTGAATGTATGGCGAAGACTACATATCTTATTTCAGTATGAATAAATTTCTTACTTAATAATTGTCTAAAATATAGGTTTTTGAGATTGTCAGGTTACATGGTATGTTAGTTTCTATTATTTCTTATTAAGATACATGGTTTACATTCTGACTCTAGAACAAGTACAAGAAGTTCTGGTTACGTGATAACAATTTTCAGTTAAGTACTAAATAGCATTGTATGAAGCTTTGTGTGATTATGAATGTAAAACTTCATAGTATTTGATTAAATGCAGCAATAAAAGGAATATGTGGAATTAAATTGATTTATAAAACTGAAGAAAAGTGAAAGCAATTCTAGATAGTTTAAAAGCAGTATTTGATTGTCAGAAATTTTATATGGATATTGAATGAAAGAAAAATGATTGGGTTAGAATTAGTTCAGGAAATAAGGAATACCATCAAGAAGATTTGAGATAGACTGAAAGCAGCTTTTGACAGATAGAAATCGTATGAAGACTTAAAACATCGGGATATCGAGTATTCTATTGGTGATAAGGTATTTCTTAAAGTTTCACTTTGGAAGGAAAATTTTGAGATTGGGTTGAAAAGACAAATTGATTTCTCGTTCTATTGGACAATTTGAAATTGTAGAAAAAGTCGGACCAGTAACATATCGTTTGGTTTTGCCTCTGAAATTACAGAAAAACTTATGATGATTTTTTTATGTTTCGATGCTCAGAAAATGTAGATCAGATCTTTCACATGTTATTTCGATAGAGGATATTGAAATTTGAACTGATTTATAGTATGAAGAAGAGTCGGTTGATGTACTAGCTTGAGAGGTAAAGTCATAATACTGAGAAAACAACATGGGAACTGAAAGAAACAATGAGATCTCTGTACCCCACCTCTTTTTAGGTAAATTTCGAGGACAAAATTTATTAAGGGGGAAGAAATGTAATGACCCGAATTGTACGGTTATCGAAAAATGTATTTTTGGGTCTCCGTTTCTGAAAAATAGATTCGTAAATATCTATTAAAAATATTTATGAAGTTAATCGAGTGGTTAATTAGGCTTTAATTGTAACACCTCAAATTTTTGCAAATTCAGCTTTTGTGATAGTTAAGCATGGAAATATCTGAACAATTACTTTTGTGTTATTTTGGGATTTAAATGGGTGGTTAAGAGGGTATGTGCTTTGGAGTGTCTGTGTTTGGGAAGTTCCAAGTTCGAGCCTTAACTTGGGCTAAATTTTGGTTTTTATTTGGATAAAGCTTGACTTTTGGTTAATGGGCTTATGAGAATTTATTGGTAGAAACTTAACAGAATGGGCCTGCTAGTTTGGTGGTTAAGTGGAGTGTCAGTCTGCTCAGGGTCCTGAGTTCGAATCTCTGCAGTGGCTTTGGGATTATTTTTGCTGCAAGTTTCTACTAAATTTTGGGCTTTATCAAAATTTTGAGTTAGGGTTTAGTGAAAATTTAGGGGTTTGCAGTATGTCCTTATTTTATTTCTTTTTAACAAAAGCTTTTGCCTCTGCCGTTTTCTTCTCCCAAACCTTTGCTGCCGAAACTTCTATTTCTTTTTTCCCCTCTCCTCTGTTTTTCTTTCTTTTCGATTAGTGGTGACGTATTGCTAGTGGATTCGTCGGCTCGGTAAGTATGGTTTTATTAAATTGCGTGACTTCATTTAGAGATTGTTTAAAAGGGATTTTATTTGTTGTTTAGAGGATTATCAAGGTTCTGTGGATTGCTAATCGGGTTCTAAATAGCGAAGAATCACCGTTATTCGTTGAAGGTAAGTAGATCTCTCGTTTAGGGATTTGCCTATTCTTAACAATCGGACTTAAGAGACTGATTTTGGGTTCGCCATGAGCGATTTTAGGCTTTGAGTGCTCGTGGTTGGATTAGCAAGGAAAACGAACCAGGTGTGCACTCCGATTACGTAGAAAACAAGTTTCGGTGAAAGTCAAAAAGTGGCCTATCGACACCACACAGACGTGTGGTCTACCCGTGTGGTAGCCTGCGTCGCGAGACACGGGCGTGTCACTGACAAGCTAGGCTGTACGCACCCCACACGGGCGAGAAGAACATGGTCGTGTGAGGGCTTGTAGGCCTTGTGAGAGGCACGAGCTTAGGAAAATAGGCCGTGTGGGCCACACGACCATGTGGGCCCACACAGGTGAACCACACGGGCTTATAGGAATCTGGGCCAGGCCGTGTGATCCACACGGGCAAAGCCAATTTAGGCTGTGTAGGCCACATGGGCGTGTAGGCCACATGGGCGTGTAGGCCCACACGGGCAGGGCACTCGGTCGTGTGAGCCCAATTTTGCTGTAAGGTTGCACGGGTCGCCTGAGTCGACTATGACCTGACTGTAGAGGCGGTAAGCGTTACTTAGTCCCCGTACTCTGATTGGTTACTGAAAAATATGTTAATATAAGCATGTGTATCTGTCTGATTCTGTATATCTACTCTGACATGATGTTGATATGATCTGCTATCTGCATAAGAGCATGCCATTATATTTATGATGCATTGCATTGGGTTGGGATTGTTGTGAAGAGAAGGAAGTCTGAGAGGCGATTAGTCTGTTATCTGGCAGCTAAGCTGCATACTTATGATGTGTGCCGCGATGTGATACCTTATGGTGTGTAGGATTGGATAGGTTGATTAAACCCCCATACTTGGTATGTAGGGTTGGGTGGGTCGATTCTATCCCCACATAGTGTGATGGGTTGGACGGAGATGGTGTGCAGGGTTGGTGGGCATGATATTTCTGATATCTGATCTGTTATGCATGCGATATCTATATGACTAAGGCCGAATAACTGTATTCTGTTATCTGTTTGTATGCATGCTATTTGTGGGGATGTACATACTGAGTTCGCGAAAACTCACCCCTTTATTATTTTGTTTGTTAGGTAATCCTCAGCAATAGATGGATCGGTGTGACAGAGGGCTCGATGGTGACCACTGGTAGACATTTACGGATCTTTGAGTAACACTTTATTTTGCCTGCTTTATTTAAATATATGTTTTGGGGTTAATATGCATTTGGACTCGAACTATCCTAGGGTTTATTTTGGGAATTTAAATTGTTAAATTATTGATTTATGAATTAATAATGTTTTAGCTTTCATGTTAATGACAGGTTTTCACGTAATAATTGGAATAGAGATTTTCTGACTTAAGTAAAGATAATGAACTGAACGATTTTTTCACTTGATAAGGTTTCCTAAAAGGGTTTCCTAAAAGTACTTTCATGTGACACCGCCAGATTCGGCCATAACGTCTAGGCCAGGTTTGGGGTGTTACATTAATTAAGTGAATTTAGCTTAATTAAGGGTAATTAGGAAAAAGGACTAAATTGAATAAAATATGAAAGTTTAATTGTAGATTAAAAAATAAAAAGGACCAAAATGGAAATTATGCCATTTGTCCTAAGTGAGGCGGCAAATGCATAAAAATCTTTGATTTTTATGCTTAATATGTATATTAAATTATTATTATTTATTATTATGGTTTTATATTTGATATTTATTAATGTTATTTTTATTAAATTGATATTATATTATGAAACAAATTAAAGTAAAGACAAATGTATGGTAATCAAAATATACATGTGTAATAATTATATTTGTACAATTGTGATATATTTATTTAATTACTTTTTATTTAAGTAAATCAATATTTATTATTTATTATTAAGTAAAAGATATTTATTAATTAAATAATTATATTATAAGATTTTTATGTAATAAATAAATTAAGATATGAGAAATGTATGGTGATGAGACCATACATTTGTAATAAATATAAATATGTACACTTGCTATATAATTATTAATTTACTTAATATTAAAGTAAAAGATATTTTAATATATGATATTAATATTATATTATGTTAAAAAAATAATAAAGCATAAAAGAAATAAGAAACAAAGATAGAACAGAAAAACATAACAGAAAACGGGAAGGAAAGGAAGAAAAGGAGAAAGAAAAAAAGAAAAGGAAAAACTAAGGTTTGGGAGCTTTAAGCTTTAATAGGTAAGTCAATTAAGGCCTTTCTTTTAATTTTGATGTTTTAGAAGTTTTAGAACAAAGTTTTGTAGAAATTAAATTGAGATTTTGAAAGTTCTTAGGTTTTCGAGTATAGTTCATGTTGAACAAATGATTGAATTAGGGATTAAATTGATAAAATTCTTATTTAGAATTGATTAAAGGATTAAATTGCAAAGTAAGCTATA
Source organism: Gossypium hirsutum (assembly GCF_007990345.1). Lineage (NCBI taxonomy): Eukaryota > Viridiplantae > Streptophyta > Magnoliopsida > Malvales > Malvaceae > Gossypium > Gossypium hirsutum. The sequence goes on from NC_053424.1 coordinate 27,815,046, forward strand.
AATTTTGTGTTTGAAGGACTAAATTGGAAGAAATTTGAAAGTAGGGTTTTATCATGAACATTGGATATTTATGTTGAATATGATAGAAAATTTAGTAGAAATAAAGTATGAATTGAGTTACAAAAGTAAGTGAACTTAGTTAGGATCAAATTGAAAATAAGGTAGAAAATGAATAGAAATTCAATTATTCAATATAAATTAGTGTTGTATTAATAGTATAAATTATCTTAATTTTTCATAGCTAACATCGCACCCGAGGCAACTATAAAGAAAGGAAAAGAAAAGGTGGATGAGGAGTAAACTCGAGAAAAATTCACGGTTTGTATTTCTATAATCTGAACTTAATATATAATTGTTGAAATTATTATTTAATATGTATGTTAAGTGCATTGAGATGATTATTTGAATTGGAGTAAACATTGGTTGGAATTGAAAGGTGAATTTAATTATTAATTGTTTTATTTTGGTTAAATTTTATGGTAAGTAATTAAGGTAAGTATTAGTAATTGTTATTGAATTAAATTGATATGAATATGTGATTATTGTTAAATTTGAATATTTGTTATTGAAAAGTAAAGTGAATTGTATTGAATTGAAAATATATATGATTAATTGAAATGTGTATTGGTTGAAAAATTGAAAGTGAATTGAAACCCCTATTAACAGTATTCGGGCTAAGACGGATATAGTTGGCATGCCATAGGATTGGAAGCATTCAGGGATACTTTGACCTTGAGTCGATGAGGCACTATAAGTGTCGTACTATTACTGTTACTATTTTGAATTAATTCCGATGAGGTACTCTGTACCGTACTGTTACTGTTTACTTTGCCTTGGACGATGAGGCACTATGTGCAGTACTGTACTGGTGTGATGGTTGGATCTGTGTATCCGTTAGTGTCTGAGTCATGTTAATAGGGGCAAATAAAGGTACTGAATGACTGACTGTTACTGAATAATTGATCGTTACTGAATAACTGATTGCTACTGAGCAAATGATTGTTACTGAATAACTAATTGCTACTGAATAATTGAATGTTACTAAGTGAAACTGATAAATTGAGTGACACTAAAAAATATTGACTGATATTGAGCTTGGATTATACGAGTTACTAATGAAATGTAATAGTTGAATATTATTTATTGAAATTGAATATTGAACAGAAGTGTAAGTGAGAGATATGAATGGAAAATATTATTATTTTAAATGATTTGTGAATTTATTTTGAAAAGCTAATCGGGTTAATAGATGATAAAGATTGAATGAGTTATAAAGAATTTATCCATGAAATGAATAATTGAATATTTATGATCATTATATGATTTTAAGTGTATGTTATCTTATTAAGTGTTCAGATTACCACTGAGTTCATACTCAGCATATGATTTGTTTCCGTGCGCAAGATAAGTTAAAGTCAGATCGTTGAATCAGCATCCCAGGTCGATCCCAAACTATAAGTGGAGAAGTATATTCATTATTGGTAATGGCATGTACCTAGGATGTCAAAAGTGGTCATTTTGGAAAGTTATTGTAAATGTTGGTATAAATGATAATGGTTGAGTACATAGCTTAATTAAGTTGGTATAAAGATGCAAATTTAGGAATAATTATAAATAGGTTTGATTAGTAAATTATTGCTAGGTTTTGTTGATAAAAATTGTAGTACCAATGAAGGTACATTGGTTAGACACTTAAGATGGTCGATTTAATATGTTTTAGATGTGTTTGATCATAATTTGAGTAAGTTAAAAGATTAGAAATTATGTTATTTGTGGTTTATGATTTGCAAGGTTGGTAAACTTGAATTGTAAGACTCATTTTGAGTCCACACGGCCTGGCACACGGGAGTGTGTCTTGGCTGTATGAAACTATTTTGTTCATAAGTAATTAGTCAGAGAGTTACACGGATAAAGGACACGGGCATGTCCCCTAGACCACACGAGCGTGTGGGCACTGTTCAATAGGAAAATTTTGAAATTTTGAGAAAAATTCGTAGTGATTTTAAATTAGTCTCGAATTGATTTTACTATTCATATTGGACTTCGAGGGACCATTAAAGGGACGATACATTAAATTTAGGATAAGTGTAAACAATTATATTAATTAATGTCCGTAATTGAACTGTATTGACTGGTAATGCCCCGCAATACTATTTCGGGGATGAATAAGGGTTAGGGGATGTTACCGTGTGTCTTGGCAGTATGAAACTATTTTGTTCATAAGTAATAAGTCAGAGAGTTACACGGATAAAGGACATGGGCGTGTCCCCTAGACCATACGAGCGTGTGGGTACTATTCAATAGGAAAATTTTGAAATTTTGAGAAAAATTCATAGTGATTTTAAATTAGTTCCGAATTGATTTTACTGTTCATATTGGACTTCGAGGGCCCATTAAAGGGACGATACATTAAATTTAGGATAAGTGTAAACAATTATATTAATTAATGTCCGTAGTTGAACTGTATTGACTGGTAATGCCCCGCAATCCTGTTCTGGGGATGGATAAGGGTTAGGGGATGTTACAGTAGGACTACCCCAGGGACACAAGGCCATGTAATATGACCGTGTGTCACACACGGCTGAGACAGACGCCCGTGTTTCTACCCATGTGGACAAAAATAAGCTACTTGAAAAGCCATTTTTCCACCTTATATACATAAGCTTTTAAGATCACATTTCGTATCCCAAAATGCAACCAAAACATTTCTAAAACAAGCATCACTCATACTTCAATATCATTAATCATTTCTATACATAATTCCAACTTAAACATACTAATTCCGTGTAGCTAATTCATACATTGAACACATGATTCATATCATATTTATAATCATTTCAACCACATAACTAACTTACCAAAAAGGCCATTTCACTAGGCCATATATATACACCAAATTTACCATTTTTGAATCACATATCATATACCAAAATTAAACCATAAGTTTAACCATAATCAAGCTATATCTCATGGCATGATATACCTATCTCAAAACATACCACATTAATTCTAGCCTATACATGCCATACGACGATAAATATATTTTCAAAAGGTACCAAAATAATATTTGATAGTATGGTGATGATCCTCTACGATCCCCGAGCTTCCAGTAGCTTCGATATCTAAAACATAATGCAAAAACACACAAAGTAAGCTTTCACATATACAAACAAATTTATCATTTTAAGCATATAAGTATCATAAAATACATATACTCTATAGCCAAATACTATTACAAACCACATAGTTCATATACAATTCACATATTCCCAATTCATTTGTACATATAGCATATTTTCTCATACTTATATCACATATCATCACTTGCACATATATTTACTTCTCATTAACAAATGTTGAACACATCTCCACGTACCTGAATTGGTTATTCATTCATTCAATCACGTATTTCTCAGAATGCCTGTTGAACTGTACGGAATAAAATAGGATACGCCGATAACTCAGAAAGCTTGTACAATGCCAACGTCCCAAACGTGGTCTTACATGTAATCAATTATAGATGCCTGTCCCTGACAGGGTCTTACACGAATCAAATACGATACCGATGTCCCAGACATGGTTTTACACGTAAATCTCAAATTGATGCCAACATCCCAGACGTGGCCTTGCACAAAATCAAATATCGGAAATCCTATGTCATGACATATGTATCCTAACTATTCCTATGGTTCGTACAGGGCTTTCCAATGTTGTCACATTATCGAAACTTTCTCAATTCCACATATTCAACTTCTATAACCATTCATCACAATTCAATATCATATAAACATGAATAAATAAATTCAAACACATTTATTTGTATATAGACTTACCCCATACAGAAATGAACGGAAACGAAGAGCTATTCAACGACTTTCGACTTTACCCGATCCAATTTCGTTTTCTTTGATTCTTGATCTATATAAATTCAAATTTGACTTATTCAATCTCACATTCATTCAAATCAATCCATATACACATATTTAGGGCATTTTACAAATTAACCATCACATTTTCACATTTTAACACTTTAGTCCGTAATTCATAAAATCACAAAATACACATAATTTCTTTTCACACATGCCTAACCAAATTTTCCTTTAGTTCATATAAGCCTACATATTTCATTTATTTCACATTTTAGCCCTTCAATTTTTCATAATTTAGCCTAATATACTAAAAGTCATCAAAAATTCAAAGACAAAACATATTAACCCAACACATATCTTTCATTTTCCATCAACTAACATCACAAACCTCACAATTTCATCAATGGCATAATTCAAATTCATCATCAAGTTCTTAAATTGAGGCATGGGCTTAATAGAACACAAAGCAACGATCACAAAAACATAGAAATTATCAAAAATTGAACATAAACCGATATTTAATCAAGCTTGGAAGTAGCCGAATATCAAAACATATGAATCCTAGCTTTTCTTTCTTCAATTTCGGCAAAGATGATGATAAATAGGCTAATTTCTAACTTTGTTTTATTTAAACTATATTATTACATAATTTACCATTTTAACCTTTGTTTAAAACATTAAAATTCATCCATTTTAAGGTCATTTATGACCAACCCCACTAACCATGGTCAAATTACAACATAATAACCTTTTCTTTAACAAGCCATAATGAATAGGCACACTTAACAAATAGAACACATCTTTTGCATTTTCTGCGATTTAGTCCTTTTATCAAATCAGGCACACAAACAATAAAATTTTCACACGAAATTTTCACAGATATCAATTCACATATTATAAGCATGGAAAATAATATTAAAAATATTTTTCTAACTCAGATTTGTGCTCCCAAAATCACTATTCTGATTAGGGTCTAAACCGGGATGTTACATGCGAGATGCTTTAATAAATTTTCCAAAATAAGACTTATACATTTAATCCTACAATACTATTGTTAAACTTTTTGAAATGGATTTTTCCCAACATATTACTATATATTACGTTTTAAATCTAATAATTTGTTAAAAAAAACGGTTTTCCAAGTCCCTAGAAACATAGCCTTTTAAAAATACCCTACTGCGTGCATGTATGTTTAACTAAAGTTTTCAAGGTAATTGCTTGTTAAATACTAAATTACGAATTAGTCTTGTTGTTGATTTGATGTTCAGAGTAGCGCAACGGAAGCATGATTTTAGGATTTTAATTATTCTCTGAATGATTATATTGTGTGATTGGCGGGATGGTGTGTTTTTGTGGTGTTTTGATGGACAGTCACTTCAGCGGCTAATGTGACATTCGAAATTCAAGTCGGATCGTCCTGGTCGGGTATAGGGCTCCACAGAAACAATTAACATGATTACTCACAATTCATGCCATTAGGTATATATTTAGCAATAACTCAATTAATTAAATCATGGATTCAAGCATTATTCAAATTAACAGGGACTTAATTGCATAAATCAAGTACTAAAATCAGTTCGGGGAATTATTCAGGGACTAATTTGCACAAAACATAAAATTTTGGGCAAAACCATAAAATTTAAGAAATAGGGGCACATGGTCCTGTGTAATGGCTTAAGCCGTGTCGGTCACATGGCTGTGTGGGAAAGTCTAGGTTGTGTTCGATTTTGCATCGTTTTTCTCGTAAAATAATACACACTTAACTTTCGGGGTCTCGTGCGACGTTCCTTATGTCCAAATCTGATATGAGTCACCTACGATAGGTCTTTCGATCGACAAAAATGCAAAAATTACTATTGATGTTCAAGATTTAACGAGTTTTAACAAGATTTCAGGAAAGCCCATTAAAGATTTAGAATTGATTTTAGAAAAATCATCAAGAATGATGTTTGGACAGATTCCTAGGGTTCTACAAAATTAGGAATGTGATTTCTTATCGATCTTGGCATGGTTGAATGGATTTGATGCTAAACCAACACGAAAGTGGATTGAACGGGATTGATCTAAAGCTTAGGTTCAAACTAGAATTTCCAGCAATGTAGAGAAAAATTTTGCAAAAGAAAGGATGAAGAAAGAATACGAAAGAAATTCTAATATGACTAGGAAATGAGTTAAAAGGCTAAGTTATGCAAATTTTAGGGGTTGTTTTGGCAAATAAACCCTCATGCTAAAAATTAAAAGAAATGGAAAGAACTTGGGATTTTAGGGAGGATGCAACGATGCTTGGTCATTGGGCTCTTGCTCATTTCTTAGTAATTTATTTCTTAAACTAACTTGGTTTTCATCCTTAATTGCTGAAAAATAAAAAGAAAAAATGCAAAAAGGTATGATTTAAACCTTTATTTTTTAAGGATTTTACTAAGCTCTTAATATTAGAGTTCAATTAATGATGATTTTATAATTTTTAACCCTATAATTTTTTAATGTTACATATATATATTAGAAATTATCATTTTTGTTTAAAAATTATTATTCTCACTGTGATTATTTTGTATCTTGTATTTTATAAATTGCATTGTCATTACACAAAAAATACTTAAGTAGCTTTTATTTTTTGAAGAGAATTATATATTATCCCTTAACCACCAACAAATGGTCAAGTTTTAACTGAAAATAAACATACCGATAGTTAAAAATAATTAAATTAAAGGTTTTTTTTTCTAATCAAAAGATTTAGCTTATATAAATTGTTATTGGTTTAATATTCAAAATATGGTTGGCTTTATGTAAATTTTATGTGTTTAAACCTTAAATTTATCATTCATATATATATATATATATTATATTAATTTGAGATTACAATAAAAGTAAAGTGGTTCATCTAAGAATATACCATTTATCGCTATAAAAATTTGCCATCTGCAACTATTTATTATATTTTAAAAAAATGTCAAAATTTAAATCAATGAGAAAAACTATATTATGAAAAAACATAGAATATGGTAAGAAACTTTGTACATATATAATAAAATTTCTGACAATATATCTGCATATAAGAAACTATTAACCAGAATCATTAATTTATAAAAAAAAATTATTTTCATATATTGGGATTAAAATTGATACATAATTGTAAAACATAAAAACTAATTATTTAAAAATCAAACTTTATATCTCACTTTGGTATGTTTCATTATAAAAAAAAAGGTTTATTTGATTAGTTACTATATTTATTTATGACAAAAATATTGATTGTGAATAGATAATCACTTAATTGTAGGCATAGTGTAAGATATTATGATCTTTTTCCAATCATTAAAATAATTTTGAAGGATGCATTTCTTAAAAGTTAAGACAATTACTCATGCAAAATTAGAAGAATGATAAATTTACGTTTTAAATAGTATATTTTTAACTTTTTAGAGTAATAAAAATATCATGTAATGAATAATTATTTTAGAATATTTTTATATGGTAAATTAAAAATATATCAACTTTAACACTTTATCATATGACTATAAATACCTAACTTGCAAGAAGAAGAAACCAAAAGTTAAGAAATGGTAAAAAAAAAAAAAAGAAGGTATGTTTACCCTCTCTTTTTCAAGCTTCTAATTCCATACCACCTTTTGTTATTCTAATATCATAATTCTTTCACCATAAGTTTTCGTTAAAATAGTTTTGAAGGACACATTTCTTTTTTTACTTTTTGAATCTGTATAGAAGGACATAATTCTAGAAAATGGGACAGCCAGTTGATCTAACAATGTTAATTACGTGTTGAATGATTTATTTGGATGTGCCTTCATAATTTTATTTTATTTTTGAGTAAATTAGGCTAATAGTTACTTAACTTTGGGGTAACTGACAAAATAGTCACATTGATTTTATTTCAGTCACTCAACTTTAGAAAAATAACAAAATAGCCCTTTTTACCGTTTTCCGTTACAAACATAACGACTAAGTGACATGGCAGATGACGGCTTGCTTGGTTTCATTAACCATCCAACTGGCCAATTAGCACCAATTTAAACAACCATATCAGCCACAATTTAGGGTTTATGCAGTAGAATAAGAAGAGAAAAAGAAAAAGAAGAAGAAGAAGGAAAAGATAAAAAATGGAGATGCATGGAGATAAAACAAATGAAAAACATGCTCTCTTCTCTGTAAATCCTATTAGACTTCAATTTCCCCTTTCATAAATCTTTAGGTTTTCATGGAGGAAACCAATTGAGATACCTTTTTGCTTGAGGTTGACTTACTCGATTTTAGGGATATAATGAATCGAAATGGGTAACGAAACCTCCTCCTAAACCTTGTTCGACTTATAATCTCGATGAAGAACCGGTGGTGTCTTCGTGGATCGAGGAGATCAGGCGGTTTTGATGGAGGATGATAATTTTAATCATAAGGTTGAGACTCAACTTGTCCCCAATGATGATTTCATGGCCAATTTATTGGTTGATTTACCTCCTTGTAGCAGTGGAGATGTGGTTGGCGTCAACGGTGGTGATTTGCACAAATAGAGCCAAACCCACACCGACGTCGATAAAAACAATCCCATTTCTAAAAAAACAGAGAAGGTATAAATTGATATTCCCAATTTATTGTCTTTGTCTATTGCTCTTTGAAACTTCATTTTGTTTCAATTTTGTTAGTTGCATGTCTAATTTGAGGTAGAGGTGTAATGGCTTACCTGAGGAACTCAAGCTCAATCTAGTTTTACTTTTAAAGCTTGATTGATCTTCCTAATTTTCATACAAACCCAAGTATTTTGCGAATACCCAAAACTGAAGATAATAAATGGTATTACTACAATTGATGGATCTAAATGGTTTCTTTTTCAGGCAATTGAGAAACATATATGCAATTGTAAGATCAATGGAGAGGAAGAAGATGTATGTCAAGGATCTTAAGATGAAGAGTAGGTATTTAGAATGGGAATGTAGAGGACTGAGCCGTATGCTTCAGTGTTTCATTGCTGAGAATCAAGCTCTTCAGATTTTCTTTTCCTCCTCCCCTTAATCACAATCAATTTCTGTTGTTTTGCCCTAAACCAACCCATCCCTTCAGAATTTTTCCCTAAAGCCGCCCCAAACCTTGACCTTTCAGCTGTTTCACTAGCATGGCAAGTTAACTGGCCACATCAACGGTCCCATTAAGACACTAACAAAAAATGTTAATAAATGATTGTTTTGTCACATTTTGATAACATTAGTGACTGAAATGAAATCAAACTGACTGTCTTATTAGCTACCCAAAAGTTGAGTGACTGTTGGTGTAATTTATATTTTTTTTAGGTACTCTACTACGTAAGATTTCGAGTATTTCAAACCATAAAACTTTAAGAGAGAATTCACAACTTATCGACATGCTTAACAAAAATTAATCTATTAACTATGACACATTTAATATACAAGAATGTTGGAATTTTTTTGGCTTCATTAACTATATATATATGTTTACTTTCCTACTTGGATTTTTTGTCCATCTTAGTTATAGTTAATAGGTTTTAGTCTAAAAGTTAACGGTAAGTTAACTAAATATGACATAAGTTTTTGGATTTTTTAAAAAATTTAAAATCTAGTCCTTATATTTTTATTTTCAAGAATTTAATCTCTTTACTTTTAAGATTTTAAAATTTATATTCAACTATTAACACTGTTAATTTTTCTGTTAAATTTATTGGTATAATATTTTTAAATTTTTTTTTAAAAAAGGAGCAATCCCTAACCATATAAGTCAAAAAAATGATATTATAAAAAATTTAAATTTAATAAAAAAAAATTAAAAGTATTAATAGTTGGCTTAAATTTTAAAATTTTAAAAATAAAAGAATTAAATTAATAAAAATAAAAAGCAAAGAAACTAAATTTTAAATTTTTAAAAAGTAAACAGATTTATTATATATTTTAATTTTAACGATATAAGAAAAACAAACAATACATTTTTTACATGTCATTGATGATGTGGCTATTGAATGACAACATGATTAGATATAGTTTAAAAAAATGTCAAGTAACACATTCTCATGTTTCTTTTTTAAAACACTATTAACTTTTGGACTAAAATTACGATGAAGAAGCAATTTAAGTAGTAAAGTAAAAAAAGAAAATAGTTGAAATGCCAAAAATAATATGAGCCCTTTTCTTTTTCCTTTTATCTTTTTTTATACAACAATCTGACGTAACAGATGCTTTCGTAATGTAAAAATAAAGAAAGGGAAAAATGAGGAAAGCCAATAATGTGGAGACATAGCTCTTTCCGACATAATATTCAGCACTGTGGATTTGGTTTTATATTGTGCTTTGGAAAAGTTTCCCAACACTCGATGGGTGAAGAAGAAAAGGATCTGCCTATGTAAACTAAAGTAAATAATGACCTTCAAATAAATATTTGTTTTGGGAATTAATACGATTTAATATGAGATATGGATTGCCTACTCAAATGTAGACTACTAACATCAACAATAGTCGGTGAAGTTTTGGATACTAGAATCCAATTTTTGATATTTGTCTTTTAAAGATTGAAATGTATAGAAAAGTTGATATGCGGGTGTTTTTTAAAACAGTTATTTGAGTTACTAATTCTGTGATCTTAATAATTTAAATTAGTTTTTCTTTGTCTTCATAAAAAAAAAATTGAAACCCATGAAATAACATTGTAATTATCGAAGAAATAAGGATTAGGTGAAGGTTTTGGAGTCAATCTTTTTTTCTTTATTATTATTATTATTATTTTCTCAAGTATTTTCTATTGTGAACACGTTTTGGTAAAAATATTTTTTTTTATAAATTAATAGGTATATACGATTAATAATCAATTTATTACGTATGATCTTATTTGATGCATTCATATTATGAAGCAGCAAGTTTATTAAATATTTAAGTCCTTCATTGACTATAATCAATTGATGAAAGAGTCAAGAACCTGAAGACTTTTTTATAATTTATAAGAAAAGGGTGGAATAATAAAGGGAATTAGCTTGAGTGGCTCCCATTAGCTCGTCTTTTTGTCCAAAGAAGTGACCCCAAATCCTCGAGTGCGATGACTCTTTTCGAGAAATGACTTTATTGGCATACCTCTGTCTATTCACTGTTTCACTTCCCCCTCCTACTTTTTAATACACCTGTCTCCAATTTTTTTTATTACCCAATTGATTCTAATTCAATTTAAATAATAAAAAATTATTTTAAAATTTAAATTTAATTATAAAATTATATAATATCAATAAAAAATATTTTTTTAATTTTTTAATATTTTTTTAAAAAGTGAAATGGGTTTTTTAGATTAGGCTAGCCCAAAAATTAGCCTAAATTTAAAAAAATTTTGTAACCGAGCCTCAACCCAACTCATGGATAGTTCTACCACTTAAATTTGTTTTACATCATTGTTACACATTTAGCTAAGATGTTTAGAAACAAACTAAAACTAAAATTGCAACATTTGGAACGAGTTTTTAAGTTAATAGTGTAATAACATAAGAATAATATTTATTTATTACATATGTTTTATAATAATTAGATATAAAATAAAAAATAATTAGTACAATTTTAAACTCGAAATTAGAAAGATAAGTAAAAACTTATTATATCCCCATCCACGTCAAAGTACGTGGTAAGCCAGAAAAGCTCCCGAACAGTAAGTCTGCCACTAGCAAGTCGGGAGGTCTGCTGTGAGCTCACAATTCCAGGATGACCATCTAAACATTTGACGGCCTAATATTCATTAGGAACATGAAGTTGTTGGTCACTAAACATCACTTGGGCTCAATTGCTTCATCCCACCAAGTCAGAATGAATGCAGGATCTATCTTATCATAAACATCCTAGTCCCATCAAAGACATCCCTCCCACGTGTTGCAAATACGTTAGTGAAATTAACAGTAATGTAAAATATTGATTTAAATCACAAGATCAAACTAGAACAATATAGATATATATAATCTGAAAAATAGAAATTGGAAATAAAATTGGATCGAAATTGTGTACTCGTAGGTAGGCAGAAATCCAACTGGTAATTGAAGTCTGTTTTCACAGTTTCCTTAAGACAGATTCGGTCGCTCCTTTGGTGCTGGAGAAACGTTGGTCGACTTTCTCCTAAGATACAACAACAAGATGAGCACATCTGTAGTGATCAACAAACTATAGCGTAGCTTTCTTCTATCACTGAAAACAAGTTCGGAATATGAAGGGAAAAGATCTCGTTATTTTTGCAAGAAAATTTAGTGTGTGTTTCTCCTGCAGATTATTTTGGTTTAAATAAAAATATTCAAAATGAAATAACTTTTGGAAATTTGACTAATGGAGCCATTAACATCCGTGAATTAATGAGCCATTAAAAACCCAAATTAATGTTTGAATTAAAAGGAGCCACTAAACTCAATCTAATATTTGTCCTTTTAATTCCAAATAGAATTTGAAGAGATAAGCTCTGCTGAGGAAAAATAAAACTATGTATTAGACTAAAATAGCAGCAGGCCTAGAAGGGGTCGACCAGTCTAGACATTTCGCGTCACCCATGTTGTGCGGTTGCACCTCCAACCCCAGCGGGTTTGGATTTGTACCTCCCTTGCGCGTGAGGGAGAGCATTACCTTACCCTTGCGCATGAGGGAGAGCATTAATTTAGTCATTCAATAACCACAAAGTTGGTTCATATATATAAACATATTCCACATTGGATATCTAACCAATGTGGAACTAATCTTTCCATTTTCCTCAACATAATTCACAAGTGGCATACATTGAGCATCAATTTCTCATTTATCACTCAAACATTTTGAGCATATTATAAATATTGTAAAGGTCTCATGGGGTAGAATATAAAACCATAATTTTATGATTCAAATATCCACTTTTACCAATTGAGAATATACCTCAAAGATTCTAAAAACCTATTTTTTCCAATAATCTCTCACATGAATGAAATTGATAGTTTTAACGAAAAACATTGACTCGATGTGGTGATAGAATTTACAATCGATAGTTGCATAGGATAGGTAGGCATCAACACTTGAACCTTCCCTTGTGAAAGTATATTTACTTTACTAGCTTACCAGTAAACGCGATGTCCTTGAACTGTTTTGTCGTTTGTGTAAATAATGATATACCTCACACAACTACCTCTCTGACAAGGTTTTAGTTCTCATGAGTATGTTCATATGATTGTGAACATCTCATGGTTTTGTAAGAGTTTGAGAGAACTATGCCCCAGTAGTCTCCTAGAAGCGGCTCCACTTCATTCTCACATAGGTGACTTATGTTGCTTGGCTCACCAAAACACACAGGGATCATTAAAAGCATTGATTAACATATCCCACTTTTAATCACTATTTATATCAGGGGAATAGAATTGGGATAAGAACTCTCACAGTGACCTCACAAGGTCTATGCAAGTAGGTTGTCCCTTTAAACCTAGATCATAGTATATCTAGTCAACTAGGTTGGGTTTTCCTTCCCATAGCACCATTAATTTTCATGGGCTTTTCTCATTCCTTTCGATGTTTTATCAACCTGGTTTCGATTTAACTTTTAGTTAGCAGATCCATAATGTTATCTTTTGATTTTACAAAATCAATAGAGATAACTCCATTTGAGATTAGTTGTCTAACGGTATTGTGTTGACAACGTAGATGTTTCGTTATCATTATACATTATGTTCTGTTGTCTACCAATTGTTGCTTGGTTATCACAATATATGCATACTGTGGGCATAGGCTTTAGCCAGCCAGGAATATCCTCCAAGAGGTTTCAAAACCATTTAGCCTCTTCTTTAGATTTGTCTAAAGCTACAAACTTACATTCCATTGTGGATCTGGTTATAATCGTTTTGTCTTGAGGATTTCCATGACACAGCTCCTCCTCCTAAAGTAAAAACATATCCACTTTTAACACTCTAAACCCGGCTTAGACGTTTAGACCAAATCCAGAGAGTTACATCATTGATATTAAGAATACCAGATTTATAATGCGGTCAAAGTGAACCATTCAGCATATATTATCAATCATAGCAATTAACTAAGTATATAATATTCCCAAGCATCATAATATCGTAGAATATCGAAATTCCTAATAGTAGTAATTCAAGAAAGATAAAAGCTTGATCGAGCTCTCGTAGTGCCGACTCATTCAAGTTTGAAAACCACTTGAAATTCAATTAATAACAAAATGAGTTGTGAACTTAGTGCGTAAAAGAGATTTGTTCAAGTAGAACTCATTTATAAGATAATTCCCGAATCTCAAGACTAGGTTAAGTAATAGAAGCAATATTAGTTCAGATATAGAACAAATTAGTTACATACGCAAAAGCAAATTCAGTTTCATATACAGAATAGATCAAATTCAGATACAGATATTCCTACCCCCATTCGCTACACACCATCTTTGGCCAACCTAACACACCGTTAAGGGCATTCAATGTCCAACCAACCCTACACACCATAGAGTGTCTGTCTGAAACGTTTACAAAGACGCAACTTAGCTACTAGATTGAGATGCGCCAGAGCACTAGATTCATATTTATGCACATCGTGGCTTAGCCACCAATTTAGAGTAGATCACTTCCTTCTTCACAGTATCCCAACCTATGCAATTGCAGAGTACAAATATACACAACATGTGTTTAGTCATTCTAATTCATTTCACAAATAAGTTGTGACAGCCCAAACTTAACCCTAGTCGGAAAGTGGTTTCGGGACCACAAAACCGAGTCATAAAAATAATTAACCGTCATATTCGATGCTTATTATATGTGAACATGCATGTGTGAAAGATTCAAGCTTTGATTTGGTCATTTGCATGTGAATTTATTTAATAGGACTTATGTGAGACACTTTTGAAATGTGATAGGTTAATTTTAAAATGGGCTATTAATGCATGTGTTGAAAAGGATGGTTTTGCATGTTAAATTACCCATTTTAGATAGTGGCCGGCCATGTTACTAGTTAAAATATAATATATGAATTTTATATTAACATTATTTTAGTTAAATGGCTTAATATCATGGAATTATAATAATTAAAAGTAGAAAGTGGGTGAAAAAAAAAGGGTGTTCATCTTGTTCTTTCTAGCCGAATGTAAAGAAGAGTTGGGAGAAGAACCATTCGGCCACCTTAGGTTTTCATTAAGCTCAAGAGCAAGGGGGATCAAAGTTGGATAAGGGAAAAGAGAAAGCTATAGAGTAGTCAATCCACAACAGTCCCAATATACCGAGGTAAGTTCGGATAGTCACATTTAGTGCATCTTGATAATGTCTTGATATGACGAATAAATTATGCTTCAAGCTTATAGTAAAAAAAAATTATATAGTTGGTGCATGGCATATCACTATTCGAATGAGTAAATAAACCAAAATTTTGAGATGTTATGTGAATTGAATTCATTGTAAATAAATATGTATGGTGCTCATTGAAGGAATATATCCGGACTTATAGTCCGCAGACTTTGTGCTGGTAATAGATATCTGGGTTAAATCCCGCAGGCTTGTGCTGGTAATAGATATCCGGGTTAAATCCCGCAGGCTTTGTGCTGGTAATAGATATCCGGGTTAAATCCCGCAGGCTTTGTGCTAGAAATTGGACTCGGGTTTTAAAAACCTAGCAGGCTTAATGCCGGTGATTTGAGTAAGATTGTGATTTCGAATGTTAGGAGGAAACCACCATTGAATTTGTTCAATGCATTAAGTTGGTCAGGTATGTATTATATACTTTTATATGTTAGATTGATCGGAATTGAATCATGAATGCGAAATGAGAAGTATATGTGGAAATCTCATATGTGTATGCGTGTATTCGGTTTTGGTGAAAGGTTACATGAGATTGATTTGGTGATATACATGTTAAATAATATGAATGCAAAGAATGTGTAATAAATCTGCTTGGGACAGCAGCAGTAACGTGATTTCGGAAAATCACCATAAATTGTGGGAGTTGAGTTAGAGGCTGAATAAATTATTTCATGAAATATTAATGAGTCTAGTTTTTTATAAAAGAAACCGTGTAAGCAACAGAGTTTCCAATAATGAGATATTTGAAGTGGCATGGAACAGAGTCATAATGACTTCGAGGTCCCTTGTTCTGTTTCAGAAAATCATTATAAATGGTACAAAAATAGTTATAAGATAAAATTTATATTCTTAGACTCCTTAATGAGTCTAGTTTCAAATGAAATAAACGATAACATATTTTGAATTCTGTATAATGAGAAATTTGATTCGTAGTGAAGAGTAGTTAGAATAGTTAAACAGTGAAAAAGGGGAAAACTTAAAGAAAAATCTGGCATTGATTGGTCAAACCAAAAATTTTGAAAATTTGATGGATGGAAGATATATGAGTCTATTTTCAAGGAAAATTAACGGCACTTTATTTTGAGTTTCTTATCTCCAGTTATAAATAATTTAGTGACTATTGCTCAGGAAGACAACTTGTAGTGAATTTGTGATTTTGTTGCAAACATGGTTAAAACTTGTTAATGAGATGCTTTTCGAGTTCTTATGATCTTATTTTTTATTTCAATATTTGGTTTTAATTCAGTTTAGATTCAAGTGAGGTGAATTTGCTACATATGCATTATGTTCATGGATACTTGGCCAAAATGGAAATTATCTAGGAATGATTTCTTGAAAATTTGAATAATCGATCTATAAGTAAATTAATTGTTTGCATTGCTTAAAACTTACTAAGCATAGTAATGCTTACTTCGTTACCTTAATTCTCTGTTTTGTAGATTTTGTTCGTCAGCTACGGTCTCGGGGATCTCTAAGTCGAAGTCGACCACACTATTCAAGCTTCTTGGTACTCTAGTAGTTAAATTTCGATAATGGCATGTATAGGCTTGACTTTTTGTTGTTAAATAACTATCTTTTTGATGATGTATATATATGGGTAGCCATGTGAAAATGGCTTGATAAGTTACTATATGTGTTCCAAATGGTTAATGTGAATGCGTGGTTGAGATTTGCTTAATGTTTTCAATGTCTAATTGAATTGAACTTAAGAATAAATTGCTATACCTAATTATCTTGATATGACTCTTTTGTATATGATAATACTCTTTAACCCTCCGGCGACGGGTACGGGTTAAGAGTGTTACATTTTATTGGTATCAGAGCTACGGTTTAGTCGATTCTAGGACTAGCGTAGAGTGTTTGAGTCTAGCTATACATGCCATTATGTGTTAATATGATAGTGTGGTGATTTCTGACGGTTAAAAACGTGTTTTCGTATAGTAATGGATCCCGATCCCAATCGAGCGGTAGCTGATGATGTTGAGAGTGTAGCGCTTACTACCGCGCATGGAACAGTGCTGGTGGACTCTCAACCTATTGCAAGTAATCAAAATGATGAGGCTAGACAGGCTTTCTATAGTGTAATGAATGATTGGTTCAATCAATATATTCGAACCAATACGGCTGTTCCACAACCCCCACTCCCGAATAATACACCCCCTGCACCTATGATACCTCCGGTAACTGATCAGACGAGGTTAAATAAGCCCCCGGTTGATAGAATCCGAAAGCACAGGGCTACTGAATTTAAGGCTACAGATAGCGATGATGCTGAACAAGCTGAATTTTGGTTGGATAACACTATCCGAATGTTTGATGAGCTGTCCTGCACACCCGATGAATGTTTAAAATGTGCTATATCTTTGCTACGTGATTCTGCCTATTATTGGTGGAATACGTTGATTTCTGTTGTGCCCAGAGAGTGAGTGACTTGGGAGTTCTTTCAAATCGAGTTTCGAAAAAAGTATATCAGCCAGAGATTCATTGATCAGAAACGGAAAGAATTTATTGAACTTAAACAAGGTTCCATGTCGGTTACAGATTATGAACGAAAATTTGTGAGGCTTAGCCGGTATGCCCGAGAATGTGTTTCTTTAGAAGCTATAATGTGTAAACATTTCGAAGATGGATTGAACGAAGATATAAAATTGTATGTTGGAATTCTCGAAATCAGAGAATTTGTAATACTTGTCGAGCGAGCTTGCAAGGCCGAAGAGCTTAGTAAAGAGAAAAGAAAAGCTGAGGTGGGAGCAAGAGAGTTCCGTAAAAGATCTTCGGGAAAGCCCTTTCAGCAGTCACCGAAGAAATTTAAAGAGGATTCAGGTCAATCTAAAGACACTTCGGGCTTTTCTAGAAAAGACCATAATCGACCCCCAGTGAGTACGCGAGCCACTTCAGTTGCCAGTGTTAGAAATGATCGTCGGGACAGGACAGAGTGCAAGTATTGTGGTAAATGGCATTCGGGGAGTTATAGATTTCATGACCGCTCCTGTTATAAATGCGGGTCAGCCGACCATTTTATTAAAGACTGCCCGAGGTTATCCGAGCAAAATGTGAACCAGAGTGGGAAATCGAGTATTACAGCACGAGGTAGACCACCTAGGAATTCAGGGAATGCTAGTGGCCGTCAGAGAGGGTCTAGAGATGCTGCAACCAGATCCGAGGCTCGTGCTCCTGCTAGAGCTTATGCTATACGCGCACGCGAGGATGCTTCTTCGCCTGATGTTATTACGGGTACTTTTACTCTCTTTGATACTGATATGATTGCTTTGATTGACCCTGGTTCTACTCATTCATATGTATGTGAGACTTTAGCATCCAGTAAGACTCTACCTGTTGAGTCTACTAAGTTCGTAATCCGAGTGTCAAATCCCTTGGGTCAATATGTGTTAGTCGACAAAGTGTGCAGGAAATGTCCCCTGATAATTCGAGGTTCCTATTTTCTGGCCGATTTGATGCTTCTACCGTTTAATAAATTTGATGTTATTCTCGGTATGGATTGGTTGATTGTCCATGATGCAATTGTGAATTGCAAAAGAAAGACTATTGATTTGAGACGTGCAAATGATGAGATAATCCGAGTTGAGTCTACTGATATGAACGGGTTACCAGCAGTTATATCCTCGATGTTGGCTCAGAAATATGTCAAAAGGGGGTGTGAGGCGTATCTTGCGTACGTACTTGATAGTAAAGAATCAGAAAAAAAGCTTGAATCAGTATCAGTGGTTTGCGAGTATCTAGATGTTTTTCCTGAGGAATTGCTAGGGTTACCACCTATTCGTGAGGTAGAATTCGGCATCAAACTAGTACCTGGTACCACACCAATTTCGATAGCTCCGTATCGTATGGCACCAATGGAATTGAGGGAATTGAAAACCCAGTTGCAAGAATTGACGGATAGAGGTTTTGCTCGACTGAGTTTCTCACCTTGGGGTGTACTAGTATTGTTTGTGAAAAAGAAAGACGGAACCATGAGATTGTGCATTGACTATCGTCAGTTGAATAAAGTGACAGTAAAGAATAAATATCTGTTACCGCGTATTGATAATTTGTTTAATCAACTGAAGGGAGCCTCAGTGTTTTCAAAGATAGATTTGAGATCGGGTTATTATCAGTTACGAGTTCGAGACTCAGACATACCTAAAACTGCTTTCAAAACGAGATACGGTCATTATGAGTTCTTAGTGATGCCGTTCGGGCTCACTAATGCCCCTGCGGTATTTATGGACTTGATGAATCGGATCTTCAGACCGTATTTAAATCGGTTTGTAGTTGTGTTTATCGACGACATTTTGGTCTATTTGCAAGATGAAAACGAACATGCTGAGCACCTGAGATTAGTGTTGCAGATTTTACGGGATAAACAGTTATATGCTAAGTTCAGTAAATGTGAGTTCTGGTTAAGAGAAGTTAACTTTTTGGGACATGTAGTATCCGCATCGGGTATTCGAGTTGATCCGAGCAAAATTTCAGCCATACTTGATTGGAAGCCCCCGAGAAATATTACTGAAGTTCGGAGCTTTTTGGGACTTGCTGGATACTATAGACGGTTTGTAAAAGGTTTCTCGATGATAGTTACACCAATGATGAAGCTACTTCAGAAAGATATTAAGTTCGAATGGTCAGAAAAGTGCCAGAAAAGTTTCGACCAACTGAAAATGCTTTTGACGGAAGCTCCAGTATTAGTGCAGGCCGAATCTGGTAAAGAGTTTGTTATTTACAGTGATGCGTCCTTACAAGGGCTGGGTTGTGTATTGATGCAAGAGGGTCGAGTTGTAGCTTACGCATCGAGGCAATTGAAGCCATATGAGAGAAACTATCCGACTCATGATCTCGAATTAGCTGCCATAGTTTTTGCTTTAAAAATATGGCGACATTATTTGTTCGGTGAAAGATGTCATGTATATTCAGATCATAAAAGCTTCAAATATTTAATGACTCAAAAAGATTTGAATCTGAGACAAAGACGTTGGCTTTAATTGTTGAAAGATTATGATCTTGTTATTGACTATCACCCTGGAAAGGCTAACGTGGTTGCCGATGCTTTGAGTCGCAAATCACTGTTTGCTTTGAGAGCGATGAATGTTCACTTGTCCGTTTCATCCGATAATGTGTTAGTAGTAGAATTAAAATTCAAACCATTATTGACTCATCAAATAAGTAAAACTCAGAAAGTCGATGATGAATTGGTGGCTAAACGAGCTGAATGTGTTTTGAATGTGGATTCAGAGTTTCAAATTGACGACAACGATTGTTTGAGGTTTAGAAGTCGATTGTGTGTTCCAAGAAATTCAGAACTTATTTCGATGATTTTGAACGAAGCTCATGATAGCCGAATGTCGATCCATCCTGGTAGCACGAAAATGTACAACGATTTGAAATGTCAGTTTTGGTGGCCTGGTATGAAACGAGACATTTCTGACTTTGTTTCCAAGTGTTTGGTATGTCAACAAGTGAAAACGGAACATCAAGTGCCTTCAAGATTACTTCAACCGATCATGATACCCGAATGAAAATGGGATCGAGTCACGATGGATTTTGTATCTGGGTTGCCATTTTCGTCAAGCAAGAAAGATATGATTTGGGTTGTTGTTGATAGACTGACAAAGTCGGCTCATTTTATTCCCGTACGTACGGATTATTCACTTGACAAACTAGCCGAGTTGTATGTTTCTCAAATTGTGAGGTTACACGGGGTACCTATTTCTATTGTGTCGGATAGAGATCCGAGATTCACATCGCGATTCTGGAAGAAGTTGCAAGAAACATTAGGTACCAAGTTGCATTTTAGCACCGCTTTTCATCCTCAGACTGATGGTCAATCCGAGCGGATCATTCAGATACTCGAGGATATGTTGAGATGTTGCATCCTTGAGTTTAGTGGTTCATGGGAACGGTATTTACCTTTGATTGAGTTCGCGTACAACAATAGTTTTCAATCAAGCATTAGGATGGCACCTTTTGAGGCTTTGTATGGTCGTAAATGTCGTACACCGTTATTTTGGATCGAGCTTAGTGAAAATAAAATCTTCGGGGTCGATTTGATTAAAGATGCTCAGCAAAAAGTAAAAGTAATCCGTGAAAGTCTGAAGGCAGCTTCGGATCGTCAGAAGTCGTATGCGGATTTAAAACGAAAAGACATTGAATATCAGGTTGGAGACAAAGTATTTCTTAAAGTTTCGCCTTGGAAAAAGGTGCTCAGATTTGGCCGTAAAGGCAAATTGAGTCCGAGGTTCATCGGGCCGTATGAGATATCTGAACGAATTGGGCCAGTCGCATACAGATTGATTTTACCCCCTGAACTTGAAAAGATTCACAACTTTTTTCATGTCTCAATGCTTCGACGTTATAGATCCGATCCATCGCACATAATTAACCCATCAGAGGTTGAAATTCAATCTGATTTGAGTTATGAAGAAGAACCGATTCGTATCCTAGCTCGCGAGGTGAAAGAGTTGTGAAACAAAAAGGTTCCGTTAGTAAAGGTGTTATGGCTCAAACACGGGATCGAAGAAGCTACATGGGAAACCGAGAAATCTATGAAAGAACGATACCCAAATCTACTCACTGGTAAGATTTTTGGGGATGAAAATTCCTTAAGTGGGGGTGAGTTGTGACAGCCCAAAATTAACCCTAGTCGGAAAGTGGTTTCGGGACCACAAAATCGAGTTATAAAAATAATTAACCGTCATATTCGATGCTTATTATATGTGAACATGCATGTGTGAAAGATTCAAGCTTTGATTTGGTCATTTGCATGTGAATTTATTTAATGGGACTTATGTGAGTCACTTTTGAAATGTGATAGGTTAATTTTAAAATGGGCTATTAATGCATGTGTTGAAAAGGATGGTTTTGCATGTTAAATTACCCATTTTAGATAGTGGCCGGCCATGTTACTAGTTAAAATATAATATATGAATTTATATTAACATTATTTTAGTTAAATGGCTTAATATCATGGAATTATAATAATTAAAAGTAGAAAGTGGGTGAAAAAAAAAGGGTGGTCATCTTGTTCTTTCTAGCCGAATGTAAAGAAGAGTTGGGGAGAAGAACCATTCGGCCACCTTAGGTTTTCATTAAGCTCAAGAGCAAGGGGGATCAAAGTTGGATAAGGGAAAAGAGAAAGCTATAGAGTAGTCAATCCACAACCGTCCCAATATACCGAGGTAAGTTCGGATAGTCACATTTAGTGCATCTTGATAATGTCTTGATATGACGAATAAATTATGCTTCAAGCTTATAGTAAAAAAAAATTATATAGTTGGTGCATGGCATATCACTATTCGAATGAGTAAATAAACCAAAATTTTGAGATGTTATGTGAATTGAATTCATTGTAAATAAATATTGATGGTGCTCATTGAAGGAATATATCCGGACTTATAGTCTGCAGGCTTTGTGCTGGCAATAGATATCCGGGTTAAATCCCGCAGGCTTGTGCTGGTAATAGATATCCGGGTTAAATCCCGCAGGCTTTGTGCTGGTAATAGATATCCGGGTTAAATCCGTAGGCTTTGTGCTAGAAATTGGACTCGGGTTTTAAAACCTAGCAGGCTTAATGCCGGTGATTTGAGTAAGATTGTGATTTCGAATGTTAGGAGGAAACCACCATTGAATTTGTTCAATGCATTAAGTTGGTCAGGTATGTATTATATACTTTTATATGTTAGATTGATCGGAATTGAATCATGAATGCGAAATGAAAAGTATATGTGAAAATCTCATATGTATATGTGTGTATTCGGTTTTGGTGAAAGGTTACATGAGATTGATTTGGTGATATACATGTTAAATAATATGAATGCAAAGAATGTGTAATAAATCTGCTTGGGATAGCAGCAGTAACGTGATTTCAGAAAATCACCATAAATTGTGGGAGTTGAGTTAGAGGCTGAATAAATTATGTCATGAAATATTAATGAGTCTAGTTTTTTATAAAAGAAACCTGTAAGCAAAAGAGTTACCAATAATGAGATATTTGAAGTGGCATGGAACAGAGTCAAAATGACTTCGAGGTCCCTTGTTCTGTTTTCAGAAAATCATTATAAATGGTACAAAAATGGTTATAAGATAAAATTTATATTCTTAGACTCCTTAATGAGTCTAGTTTCAAATGAAATAAATGATAACATATTTTCAATTCTGTATAATGAGAAATTTGATTCGTAGTGAAGAGTGGGCAGAATAGTTAAACAGTGAAATAGGGGAAAACTTCAAAAAAATCTGGTATTGATTGGTTAAACCAAAAATTTTGAAAATTTGATGGATGGAAGATATATGAGTTTATTTTCAAGGAAAATTAACGGCACTTTATTTTGAGTTTCTTATCTCCAGTTATAAATAATTTAGTGACTGTTGCTCAGGTAGACAACTTGTAGTGAATTTGTGATTTTGTTGCAAACATGGTTAAAACTTGTCAATGAGATGCTTTTCGAGTTCTTATGATCTTATTTTTGATTTCAATATTTGGTTTTAATTCAGTTTAGATTCAAGTGAGGTGAATTTGCTACATATGCATTATGTTCATGGATACTTGGCCAAAATGGAAATTATCTAGGAATGATTTCTTGAAAATTTGAATAATCGATCTATAAGTAAATTAATTGTTTGCATTGCTTAAAACTTACTAAGCATAGTAATGCTTACTTCGTTACCTTAATTCTCTATTTTGTAGATTTTGTTCGTCAGCTACGGTCTCGGGGATCTCAAAGTCGAAGTCGACCACACTATCTAAGCTTCTTGGTAATCTAGTAGTTAAATTTCGATAATGGCATGTATAGGCTTGACTTTTGTTGTTAAATAACTATCTTTTTGATGGTGTATATATATGGGTAGCCATGCGAAAATGGCTTGATAAGTTACTATATGTGTTCCAAATGGTTAATGTGAATGCGTGGTTGAGATTTGCTTAATGTTTTCAATGTCTAATTGGATTGAACTTAAGAATAAATCACTATACCTAATTATCTTGATATGACTCTTTTGTATATGATAATACTCTTTAACCCTCCAGCGACGGGTACGGGTTAAGGGTGTTACATAAGTAATACAGTCAGCGTCAGAAATAACCATCACAGTTCACATACAATTATGTTATTCATATATCAGGCATAGAGCATTAGAGAGGCCTCAAGCAATCAAATTTAGATCATTCATACATTGGGAAGGTTAGTATTAGTGTTGGACAACACTCACGACCTCAAAAATAATATTCGGACCCTATTTATATGCCACACGGCCTGGACACACACCCATGTCCTTGCCCATGTAACTTACACGCCCTAGACACATGCCCATGTCCTTGCTCGTGTGACTCACACAGCCTGGAGACACACTCATGTCATCTGCCCATATGGTTCTAAAACGTAAATAGTGAGTTACACAGCATAAATATAAGCCCATGTCCTTTCCCATGTGACCCCCATGGCCTGGGCACATGCCCATGTCCTAGTCGTGTGGTCCTAAATCACAAATAGTGAGTTACACGACCTAGACACACGCTCATGTCTATCGCCCGTGTGAACCCTACATTAACATGGCCATACATGGCCTGGTCACAAGCTGTGTACCTTGCTCGTGTGGCTAATATTCAATGAACAGTGAGTTGCACGGCCAACCACACGGCCGTATGGCTCACTGCATGGGTACACGCCCATGAGCCTGGCCGTGTGGCATCGATAGCCATGTTTTTCGGTGATTGAAATTCACAGAATTTAAGGTTTTCGGTACGCACCTAATCTCGTTTCGAAGTAGAGACAACAGGGAGAAATCTCGAAACCTAAAAAAAAGGAATCATCACTTACAGTAACACTCAACTAAAAATGTCGAAACCTCGACGTCGAACTTCTGATGATGAACGTTTATAGAAAATCTAACAGTACTAATTCGAAACAACACGCGAAGGACCACCTCCCTCCGTACTCACTCCTAAGGAAAAGATTAACGACCAATTATCAGAGAGTTTATACAAAGCAGTCAGAAATTCTCAATTTAACAACCCAAACGAAAATTAACAAAACTTCACAGAGACATAAGATTTTTCGACAAAACTTACACAAAAATCTTCTAACAACACTTCGGACAACTTAGGAGTTTCAGTTATTCCGATATTCACTTGTCAAACACAATCAAATAGGAAAATCCAAAAAAGTAAAAAAAATAAAAAAAAGATGGAAAAGGGAAGGGGAAAAGGACTTAACGTAACATTAATTGTTAACTAACTACAACACCATTCTAGCATTTAACAAAAAATTTAATAACGTTAACGTTGAGACTCGAACACATGATTAGAGAGTGGACAGATGCTTAACAATTGAATCGACAAGCTCATTCTTGACACAGATTTAAACTGAATTAAACTTAAATGTGTCATTCAAGGATAACAGTTACATAAAATTTAAATAACAAAATTCTTAAAGATGTGACTCGAACTCTTGACCTTGATCACATAAGCAGAGCACTGAACCATAGATACAGAGATTTAATTATGACGGAATCTAACAGTCAAACCTTAAAATTTTAGGGCGTTACACCTTTGGCATCTTGAATATCAAATATCAACTAGCATTGAAGAATCCTTCTAAAATAGTAGGATCTTTGGAATAATGCAGTCCATAGTCTCGAGTATATCTGAGATATCTCAGTACCCTTAGAATTGTTTTTTTAAGTGGTTTTCCCTTGGATTGCTTGTGAATTTGCTTAAACTGCTCACAATGAAAGTAATATTTTATCTACTACAGCTCATAAAATACATTAGACTACTTATGACCCTTGCATATTCCACTTGGTTAATACTTTCACCTTAGTTTTTGGACAGATGTTGGCTCGTATCTATTGAAGTTCTAGCTATATCAAAATCATCTTTGCTAAATTTCCCAAGAATCTTATCCACATAGTGTGACTGAGTCAATATGAGACCTTCAGATGACCTTTTGATTTGGATGCTCAAAATCACATCAGTTAGTCTCATATCTTTCATGTTAAATTTTAAATTTAAAAGGTCTTTGATACGTCTTACCATTCCATTGTTACTTCTAACAATGAGTATGTCATCAACATATAAGCATAGGATTATATATCCAATGTCAGTAGTTTTGACATACCACACTCATTTGTCATCATGACATTATCAAACTTTTCATGACATTGCTTTGGTGCTTGCTTAAGTCCATACAAAGACTTCACAAATTTACAAACTTTCCTTTATTATCCTGAAACTACATAACCCTCAATTTGTTCCATGTAAATCCCTTCATCAAGATCTCTATTTAAGAAAGTTGTTTTAACATCCATATGATGTACTTCTAAATTCCGTAAGGCTACAATTGCAACTACCATCCTTATAAAAGTTATCCTGGATACTGGAGAAAAAGTATTAAAGTAGTCTAGGCCTTCCTTTTGTTTATAACATTTTATAACCAATCTGGCATTGTACTTATCAATTGTTTCATCTACTCTCATTTTTCATTTGAAAATCCACTTAGAATTTAATGATTTAATTTTCGAAGGAAGATCTATTTTTTCCCCACATATGATTTTGCATGATGGAGTCAATTTCACTTTTAACAGTATCTTTCCACAAAGTGCTTTTGAATGACCATATAACATCATTATATGTTTGAGGTTTGGCCTTTAGTATAAAGGTTAGAAAATCCAATCCAAAATATTTTTCCACCCTTTCTCATTTACTCTTTCTTGGCTCTATCTCAGTTTTAACCTCTTGTCGAATATCTTAACTATTTTTATCTATAGCCTCTGAAGTTCGTTTCGTTGAACTTGAATCAACTTTCCTAGTTTTACAAGGAAAGATATTTTCAAAGAATGAGACATTCTTTAATTCTAATATAATATTCTTTGATTCATACACAAGAAACCGATATGCATTGCTATGATCTGCATAGCCAATGAAAATACAATCCACCATTTTAGGACCTATTTTCATTTGGTTTGTTACAAAGCCATTACCTTTGTGAGAATCTCTTACACTTTCAAATAGTTGTAAGAAGGTTTTCTACCTTTCTATAACTCATATAGTGTCTTGTCCCTTTTTTTTGTGGGGAACCTTATATAAAAGGTAATTAGTTGATAGAATAGCTTCCCCCCACATATTCTGTGATAACCTAGAGCTTCCTAACAATGCGTTCATCATTTCCTTTGATTAAGGAGAATATGGTGGTGTCACTTCATGAATAATACAATGTTAAGCATAGGATTCACGAAATGGGTCAACATATTCATCACCACGATCACTTCTCACTATCTTAATCTTTTTATTAAGTTGGGTTTCGACTTTATGTTTATAGAGAATAAATTTCTCTATAGCTTCATCTGTACTCTTAAACAAATATACGTAACAATATTTTGTGCTATCATCAATAAAGGTAATAAAATATTTATTCCCTTATCTAGTTTGAACAAACTTTAAGTCACAAACATCGCTATGTATTAGATTAAGTGATTCTGTACTTCTTTCAATAGTTTGAAATGAAGACATTGTTAATTTTGTCTCAACACAAGTTTCATATTTGTGATTATAATTAATGTGAAATAAAGGAATATGCTCTAAATTAATTAATCTACGTAAAGTATCATATTTAACATGTCCGAGCCTACCATTCCATAAATTAAATAACTCAAACATATAAACATAAGAAGAAGCGACATTCTTATTCATTGTCTTTGCTTTTACAGAGATTGCATTAAGTTTCCACATGTCATTTAATACATATCCCCTTTCCACAAACATTTCCCCTTTAGACAAAATTAGCTTTTGAGATTCAAACACCATCCTAAAGTCATGTACACTTAAGAGTGTCCTAAAAATAAGGTTCTTGTGTATGTCAGGCATACATCACATTTTGAAGCTTGAGTTCTTTTCCAGAAGTCATCTTCAAGACCACAGTACCCTTCCCTTTGATCTTGGAAGTTGTTGCATTGCCAATATAGAGTTTGTCCCCTTCGTCACAAGTTACCAACTCAGAAAAGGAGCCTTTGTCGCAACAGATATGACGTGTGGCACCAATATCAAAACACCATCCTTTTGGATTTGAGTCAACCATGCTGACTTCAGAAATCATAGCACATAAGTCCATATCAGCCACTTCTTTGGAAATTTCTTCCATATCATTGGCCTCGTCAGCTCTGACTTTCTTTGGAAGCCTACAGTCAGGTGACTTGTGCCTCATCTTGTTGCAATTAAAGCATTTCCCTTAAATTTTTTGCTTCTTAGAAATGCCACTTTTTGGTCCTAGTTTAGACCCATCCTGAGGTTGTTTTCCCTTCGTGAATTCTACTATGTTTGCCTTAGCACCATTGACATTGCTGCTTTGTTGAGTTTTTTTCAATACCTCTATTGTCTTCTTCAATCCAAAGTCTGGTAATTAGGTATTGCACTGATATTTCCTTTCTTTTGTGCTTTAGGTGGTTCTTGAAGTCATTCCAAGTAAGGGGTAGCTTCTTAATAATGGTTGCCACCTGGAAGGATTCACTTATGACCATCCCTTCAGTAATAATTCTGTAAATGATCAATTGAAGTTCCTACACATGATTCACAACTAGTTTAGAATCAACCATTACAAAATTCAAGAATTTGGCAACTAAAAACTTTTTAGCTCCAGATCTTTGGTTTTGTATTTATGATCCAATGACGTCCATAATTCCTTAGCCATCTTCTTGACACTGTATACTTCATAGAGTGCATCCGACAACCTATTCAGGATATAATTTTGACATAGGAAATCAGAATGCCCCCAAGCTTCAACAGCAGTGAAGTCGGTAACATCATCTACCTCACATTCTTTAATAGTAGGAGGGTCATCCTTAAAAAAATTGGCCAAGTTCAACATAGTCAAATAGAATAACATCTTCTATTGCCATGTCTTGAAATTCTGTTTAGAGAATTTCGTAAGCTTCTCGTTGCGGCTCACAGCCACCGGTAACATTGAATTTTAATTCAAAGTTTGAGTTGGAACCAACGTTCCAGATCACGAATTGAGTGAATTAGTAGGAGTTTTCATTTTATGTTAAGATTTCAGAAACGGAACCAAAATTAATAATAATAATAATAAACAAAAAATTTAGTTTCTAGTTTATACTACCCTTCAATTCTGTTAAATAGTAGAATTTAGAAAAGAACTAAAAATTTTGAACAAAATCAATAACCAATTTCTGGTAACAAAATTGTTACTCTTAAACGATTACTATTAACAATAGAAATCGAATAAATTCTATTGAATGACATAATAGAATCCTGAAACAGAATTGTTTAATTGATTTCTATTTAAAAACAAAAAATCGAAAAAATTCTGTTGAACGATAGGAATAAAATCTTGAAATAGAATTGTTCAATTGATTTCTGTTTACAAACATAATACAATTTCACCTCCGTGTCCTAATCGTTTCAGATTAGAAAGTGGTAAAAATTCTGTCTTAAGATTGTTGCAAATATGTTAGTGAAATTAACAGTAATGTAAAATATTAATTTAAATCACAAGATCAAACCAGAACAATATATATATATATAATCTGATGAACGAAAATTGGAAATAAAATTGGATGAAAATTGTGTACTCGTAGGTAAGAAAAAATCCAACTGGTAATTGAGGCCTGTTTGCACAGTTTCCTTAAGAAAGATTTAGTAGCTCCTTTGGTGCTAGAGAAATGTTGGTCAACTGTCTCCTAGGATATAACAAAAAGATGAGCACGGCTGCAGTAATCAATGAACTATAGCCTAGCTTTCTTCTATCACCGAAAACAGGATCGAAATTGTGTACTCATAGGTAGGCAGAAGTCCGACTGGTAATTGAAGCCTATTTTCACAGTTTCCTTAAGACAGATTCAGTCGTTCCTTTGGTGCTGGAGAAACGTTGGTCGATTGTCTCCTAGGATACAACAACGAGATGAGCACGGCTGCAGTGATCAACGAACTATAGTGTAGCTTTCTTCTATCACTGAAAACAGGTTCGGAATATACATGGAAAAGATGTCGTAATATTTACAGGAAAATTTAGTGTGTGTTTCTCCTATAGATTATTTTGGTTTCAATAAAAATATTCAAAATGAAATAACTTTTGGAAATTTGACTAATAGAGCCATTAACGTTCATGAATTAATGAGCCATTAAAAACCCAAATTAACGTCTAAATTAATAAAGCCATTAAACTCAATCTAATATATGTCCTTTTAATTCCAAACAGAATTTGAAGAGATAAGCTCTACTGAAGAAAAATAAAATTATGTATTGGGCTAAAATAGTTGCAAACCTAGAAGAGCTCGACCTTTCTAGACATTTCGCGTTGCTCACGTTATGCGAGTGCGCCCTTAACCCCAGCAGGTTTGGATTTGCTCCCCCTTAGTCATTCAATATCCACCAAGTTGGTTCATATATATAAACATATTTGACATTGGATATCTAACCAATATAGAATTAATCTTTCCATTTTCCTCAACATAATTCACAAGTGGCTTACTTTGAGCATTAATTTCTCATTTAGCACTCAACGTTTTAAGCATATGATATACCGTTGTAAAGGTCTCATAGGGTAGAATATAAAACCATAATTTTATGATTCAAATATCCACTTTTACCAATCGAGAATATGCCTCAAAGCTTCCAAAAATTTATTTTTTCCAACACCACGCATTCCATAATTATGGCTAGATGGCAAGTCCAACTTGTTAATGTTGTCATACACGGGACCTCTGTCTATAAATACCTCCAAGAGCAATAAAGAGGGGATTGACTCTTTAAGAATATGAAAAGGAAATACATGTAATGCTAAGCATAAAGTCCATTCGTTTTAGAAACCATCCACCATGTCTTGATTCTTGTACCCGCTAACACCTCTCTCCCTAAGACATTACTTTAAGACATCTTTTAAAGTGATTTCAAGAGGACCCAACGATATCCCTTTTTGGTTTATCATCTTAAATTGGTAAGAACCTCTAAGAAAGTCATGTAAATATGGACGACAGTAATATTTCTCAATAGAGGGTCGTGTCCATTTGATGATGGGAAAGTTAAATATCTTATCAAATTTCAACTCTACAAGAATATATTTGCTATAGTCAACATTCGTGGTCACTTCCTCACCACAAAACAAGTTCTCTATCCAAGGAGAAAAAATTTGATAGACAATCTCAAATAACGCAGGAAACATATATTCATTCAATTCTCATAAAAGTACATATATCAAAACATCTGATCAGAAAGATATGTTCTCCTCTTACGAAACATGGTGAAAAATCCAACAAGTAGCCATTAAAAAAGACTTGTTAGTTGCATCTGTGCAACATTAAAGTCATACAAGACATCCCCAAATTTCATTTGGGAGGGAAAAAGTAAAACCTGCCTTTAGAAGAAACAAATGAAGGTAAAATCTTGGCTTCCCGCTAGTAGAGTTTAGGTCGAACACTTTGCTAATATGATGTGACCCTTTTAGGATACTAATTTGTACTTCTGATGCTTCACGAGTAAGCCATGACATAATAGTAGATTCTTCATCTCTTGATGGGTCGTAGAACATTGGTAACTAAAGCTGAACAATAGGTTCATCACTCATTCTTTTGGATCTTTTAGCAGTAGATTGATCAGACTTTGTCAACGTTTTTTTTTACTCCTCACCATTCTATTAGTGGAACATGGCGAATACGATAACCACCTTTAACCTAACTTTTACGAAACTATAACACCCTAAACCCGACCTAGACGTTCAGACCAAGTCCAGAGGTTGCATCAAGGACACTAAAGACACCACATTTATAACACCGTCAACAATAACCATTAATTACTTAAAGATCTACACAATAATTAACTAAGCATGAAGTCTTTCAAAACATCACAATTCCATAAAATACCGAAATCCCTACTAATAGTAATTTAAAGAAGGATAAAAGCTTGACCAAGCTCCCGCGGCGCTGTCCCGTTCAAGCTTGAGTACCACCTGAAATCCAATCAATAATAAAATGAGTTGCGGACTCAGTGCGTAAAAGAAGTTTGTTCAACTAAATTTCACTTATAAAATAGTTCCGAATCCCAAGTTTCAGTTTGGTATAGAAATAATTTCAGTTTAGATTTAGAGCAGATTAGTTACATATATATATGCAATATCAGTTTTATATACGATATAAACCAGATTCAGATGCAATATTCCTACTGCCATCCACTACACACCGTTTTCGCCCATCCCAACACACTGTTAAGGACATTCAGTGCCTAACCAACCCTGCACAGCTTAAAGTGTCCGTTTGACACTTATACAGAGATACAGCTTAGCTACTAGAGCAGAATGCGATAAGGTGCTAGAATCAGATTTATACGCATCGTGGCTTAGGCACAAATTCGGAATAGATTACTTCCTTCTTCACAACATCCCAACTCATGCAAATGTAGAGCACAAATGCCTGTAGCATGTATTTAGTCATTCTAATTTATTTTACAAATAGACAAGACAGTTCAGTATCGGAATAAGTATCATAGTATACATATAACTATGTTATTCACACATCAGTCTTAGAATATCAGACAGTTCTCATATAATCAAATTCAATCATTCACACATTGGGGAAGCCAGTATCAGTGTTAAACAACATTTACGGCCTCAAAAATAGGTTTTGGGCCCCAAAAACATGCCACACGGCCTGGTCACATGCCCATGTCTTCTGCCCGTGTGGTTTTAAAGCATAAATAGTGAGTTACACGGCCTGGACACACGCCCGTATCCTTGGCCGTATGGTCTTGTACTACAAATAGTGAGTTACACGTTTCAAACACACGCCCATGTCCTTTGCCCGTATGGACCTTGTATTGATATGGCCACACACGGCCTAGACGCACACCCGTGTGCCTTACCCGTGTGGCCCCAAATCGATAAAAAGTGAGTTACACAACTAACCATACGACTTGGCACATGGCCGTGTGGTGTCGATAGCCACATTTTCTGGCAACAAAAACTTGCAACATTTTAGGTTTTTGGCACGCACCTGGAGAGATTTCAAAGCAAAAACAACGAGGAGAGTCTCTGAAGCCTAAAACGACCATCCAATAACTTAATCAGCCAATATTATCAATAATAACGTACATTTTACACAGAATACTTTATGTCGAAGGTTTCGACACGAAACCTTCAATGAAATCAAACTTATTAGAAATTCAACAATGGCCATTTGGTTTGTCAAGTTGAGGTTTATTACTCTTGGCACTCCTGCCTAAAGAGGAAACCAAGCGACTAATTATCAGAGATTACACGATACTCTCAAGATGTCCAGTTCAAAATATAACCCCGGAATTCAACGAATTGACATTAAAACTTACTTACTAACCTTCGATCAATGCAACTAATGGCGTATGACTTCGTTTAGACCTGTATTTACTTACGACCGTCATCAAAAAGAAAAAGAAAATTAAAGAATTGAAAAGGAGCAAAAATGGAAGCAGTGAAAAAGAAAAATAAAAGAACGATGACAACAAAAAAAAATGAGTGGAAGATGACAAAAATTTTAATTCCTAATAACTTCCAGTCAGATACTAGCACTTAGCAAAAAGAATGTTCTTCTAACTCATACTCTGGAATTCGAACTCGGAACCAGATAAAATACAGACAGATGCTTAACTAGTGAACCAACAGGCTCATTCTTGTCATAGGTTTACATTGAATTAAACTTAACTACATAACACATAAAGAAGGGTTCTTTCTAAAAATATTATAAAATTGTTAACAACACGACTCGAACTCCAAACCCTAATCACAAAAGTAGAGCATACAACTACAGATACAGAGACTTAATTACTGCAAATTCTCACAATTAAATTCTCAAAATTTTTACAACAAAGTGCAAGAAATAGCTCTAACAATGACAAAAAAAAAAAGAAGAATCACAAGGCGAATCGAAGAAAACAAGCCACTAAAATGAAAAAAATCGTTGCAAAAAATCAATAAAAGTAAAAAAAAAAACAATAGTTGTAGAAATTTCAAAAGAAAATGAGGAAAAACAACTTCGAAAGAAGAAAACCCATAGTATATAGGAATATTTCCCAAAATACATTGTTTCGAGGGACAACCAACATCCAATGCAATCTCACCACCTACTCCAAAAAGTTGTTGTTCATCATTATCATGACTCCTAAAAACGCAATCCTCAAAGTACATTTATCATAGAATCTCAAGGGTTTTGATATAACATTTCACCATAAAACAAAATTACCATATGGAGCAACTTGTAAAAAAGAGTTAGCAAGTCAAAGCAATTCAAGGAGGGTCATTTTATAACCTCTCTCTCAACTCGAAGGGGGAGTATTGTTATATCCCTATCCGCATTAAGACATGTGGTAAGAAAAAAAAGCACTTAAACAGTAACCAACAAGCTTGGAGGTCAGCTGCGAGTTTACCATTCCGGGATGACCATCCAGACATCGAATGGCTTAATCTTCATGGAGAACATGAAGTTGATGGTCACCAAAAATCACATGGGTTCAATTACTTCATTTCATCAAGTTAGAATGAATGACAGGATTTGTCCTATCATAGACATCTTTGTCCTATCGAATACATCCCCCCACGCACTCTATAATGATGGCTAGATGGCAAGTTCAATACGTTAACGCCATATTACATGGGACCTCTACCTAAAAATTTCTCTAGAATCAATGTGTTGAGGTTTAATTCTTTAAGAATAAGAGGCCTACACTCTATCAACAGCTTTCAGCCTCTACATTCTCTTCACCTCCACTTTTCACAACCTCCGGCTCTTTGCCTCGACTGGGTAAACCAGCCTTCATAGCAACTACCCTACTCTCTTCTATACTCCTCTCTTGTTATACACTTTATCAACAAAACTCTTGTAAAAATAATAATAATAAGACTTCTTCAAAATAAGCAAAAAAAAAAATTCTCTTTGCTAAAAATAAGTTGTGGAATGTATAAATATTACTAATTGAATTAATTTATCGAGCACAAAAAAATAAGTCATGAAGACCTTTTGCATCAATGTTATGTTTGATAAAAGTTTTCTAGTATCTTTTACTTGTCATGCATGATCTACATGAATGGAGAATGAAATATGAAAATTGGATAGTTAAAATATTAATCCCATAAAAAGTTGCAAAAAAATATAAAACCACTTAAGTTTTACACCGATATACGTGAATCTCTCTCCTTATATATATATATATATCATAACTTAAACACCTCCTTTTCTTATATTCAAAATATCGAACAACTTCACATAATAAATTATAAAATTATCAATAAGTATTAATTATAATGATAATGCACATTGCACTTTCAGAGAGAGAACTTGAACTAAAACTTTCGAAAAAATATTGTTAGAAAAAATAATCACAAATACAAAAAAATTAATTTTTATAAATGATAAAACGAATATAATTTTTTTATAGAATTAAAATAGGTATAGTGTCGGTGGGAAATTTTCTATTTCCTAAGGTCTGCTAACAACTTAGTGGCCATGGCTCCACTAACCTTGGCTCCAAAGTTATTCTCATTCCTTCGTTTACTAAATAAATTTATCTTTGTGCTATCTTTTCTTTTCCTGTTTTGTTCCCAATATTTGCTTTTCTCACCTTTCTTTTTGGAAAGTTATCTCTGCTTTTATGCATTATTTGTGCGTAAAGATTAGTTTTAAGTATCCAGTACTGATTGGACTATCCAAAATGGTTTACTATAATTAAATTATTTTTATTTAATATAAATGCTATTCAAAAATATATTCCATCTCTTACCTTTTATCAAAGAGAAGGATATCACAAACAATAATTTGTGGATAAAGTTGCAATTATGTTATCAGGAAGAAAGCAAATATTGATCAATAGACCTTCGTGGAAGAACAGCCAGAATTGTGTAAATGAGGTTTCGGTATTTTTCAGATTCCAAGTTATTCTAGTTTTGCTTGATTTTTATTTTAAATTTCAAAATATTCTAATTATATCTCTAAACTATTTGTGTTTTATCAATTAGATCATTTCATTATTGAAACCATTAATTTAATTATTAAGTGATACGCAAAATCTTATGTGACAAAATTTTAAAAAAGAAAGTAAAATGTTGTTTCATAACTTTTAAAATTAAAAACTAAATAAATTTAAAAAAGAGAGAGATTGAACAATAATTTCTGTTATAATTCAAAAAACAATACAAAATTATTAGCAGTGTGTGATAAAATCCTTATATTCTCCCCTACATTAATTTATATTTTCACTATAAATTTTCAGTTATATCACTTCTATTTTGAATATCTTTTAATTTTCTTTTATAGTTTTCATTATTTTCACTTGAGTATCTTACTTCCTTTTTCTATTAATTTTTACTTTTTCAGTTTATATATATATTTTCTATAAAAAAATAAATTTTCACTTATTAAGTGAATATTCGTAATACTAGTATCTACACTCTTATTTAAAGCTTTGATTATTTTAGTGTCATCCTCAATCAAACATTAATTCAATTATAAAACGAACAAAAAATCTAATATTTTTATAAGACAACAAATATAATTTTAAGGATCATTTTATCTATTTTATGGATTTGTTAGGATTATAATCTAATCTATTTTTTATTAAGTTAAAGATGTGAGTCAATTATTTTTGTGAAACATGTTGTCTTGGATTCTGAAATTGAGCCACAAGATTTGACTAAAAGTTAAACACCAAAGGCTACAATATAAGTTGTCACCAGCCTGTTTGCTTTCTTGCCACAATCCCAACACCATCCTCCTCATCTGCAGCGAAATCATGGTTCCAAAGCTTCTGTTTTCCACTTTCACTATCCTAATTACATGTTTATTCAGTTTTGGAATCGCCCAACCTTGCCCCCGTCCTCGACCATGCCCTTCAATCTCGCCCCCACCACGCCCTACTAGAACCGTCTCTTATGTTCGACCCCGTCCGCCACTCTACGATCCTTCCCTTCGTCTCTTACCTCGCCAGCCAAACAACAATCCCGGTCCCTTAGCCAATAGAGCCAGGATTCTCGCCATTACCCAAGAACTCAAACGAAACATTACCTTTGACCCTCAAAACTACACCCCTACTTGGGTTGGCAACAACTACTGCCTCTTCAAAGGCTTCATTTGCGACACTGTACCAGACCTCAACATTACTGGACTTGCAGGCATTGATTTTAACGGCGCAAGGTTTGGTGGTAACTTGAATTTTTATCGTTTCATTCAAAACTTGCCTGATATTGCTATCTTCCATGCCAATTCAAACAACTTCAGTGGTGTCATCAACCAAGGTCTTAGTGGCTTGCGTTACTTTTATGAAATTGATTTGAGTAACAACAAGTTCATCGGAGGGTTCCCCTCCAACGTTCTTAGTGCTAAGAACTTAACCTTCGTTGATCTTCGTTTCAACAATTATCTTGGAACAATCCCTCGTAGTTTGTTCAACTTCGACACTGATGTTCTTTTTATTAACAACAATGTGTTTGGTCAAGGAATCCCTAGAAACCTCGGCAACACACCAGCACTTTATTTAACCCTAGCTAACAACAATTTCAATGGTACTATCCCACGAAGCATAGGGGCTGCTTGGAAAACCATGACTGAGGTTTTGTTACTAGGTAACAAGCTGTCCGGTTGTCTGCCATTCGAGATCGGCTACTTAAACCGAACCACAGTGTTCGACGTCGGATCCAACAGGCTGACTGGTCCCATCCCTCAGTCGTTCGGTTGTATGGCCAAGTTACAGCTCCTTAACA
The DNA here is from genome assembly GCF_007990345.1 of Gossypium hirsutum. Classification (NCBI taxonomy): domain Eukaryota; kingdom Viridiplantae; phylum Streptophyta; class Magnoliopsida; order Malvales; family Malvaceae; genus Gossypium; species Gossypium hirsutum. Next base: position 27,852,914 of record NC_053424.1, read on the forward strand.
TGGCTCACAACCGCTTCTACGGTGCAGTACCGGAGGTTCTATGCCGGCTTCCCAATGCATTCAATTTCACACTGTCCAACAATTATTTCACCCAAGTAGGCCCTCAATGCCGGAGACTAATCAAGTTAAGAAGGCTCAACGTAAACAGAAACTGTATAATGGGTCTTCCATTTCAAAGATCGGCAACTGATTGTGCAAATTTCTTTTCAAAGCCTCGGAGCTGTGCACGGGAAAGCACGTTCAGTATCATCCCATGTCGGCTGCCGGCGGCGTCGTTGAGAACCCGAACTGTTTTCCAAGAAGATGAAGTGGCACCGTCTCCGAAAACCTACAATGCGCTTGAAAAGCCCCCACATTAAACAATTCGGAACGGTTTAAAAGTCACATGGTGGGCTGCGCATGATTCTAATCTGAATAAGATATAATAATGCAGGTATTTTACTTTTATTTGTAACATGTTTGTACCTTATATATAGCTAATTAATTGCTGGTTTGTGCTTGTTTTTAGTGATGATTGGATACAGTGATGAAATTTGAGGGGATTCTATATGATTGTAGGGGACCCATGTTCGCTGTCTTTTTTCTTTTCCCCCTTTTTTTTTGTACAATTTTATATTTTTAATAACTAATTTATGTGCTGGAAAGTAGTGTTCCATAGCAGTGGATTAATTTTGAATTTTATGACTAATCATGCATATATCCTACAGAAGTTTTTGCAAATAAACGTAAAATCTAGAAATGGAATTCTAAAATCAATTAAAAATGACTCAAGATAATGATCTATTAGTGATACTTCATATTTTCTATTTAAATTTTAAAAAACTATCAATATCAACGCTTTCAATGAGTTGTTTCTACTCACTTTTTGGTTAAATATCAATAGTGACAATTTAAAGGTATACATGGGTCGGGTCGGGTTCAATTAAAAATTTAGCCCCGTTTGCTAGGCTTAAGCTAAAAAATGGATTTAAAATTTTTTCCAAGCTCGACTCGGATAAAAATGATAAAACTCAGACCAAATCTGGCCCGCCCATATTAATTTTTATATTATTTTTATATAATTTTAAAAAATATATAATAAATCAAAAATACTAAAAACATCAAATAAATATTTCTCAATAAATTAAAAATAAAATTTAAAAAATTTTATATTTAAATAACACTAAGATAGATGTAACTTAACAAGCAAATGCTTCTAAAATAATAAAAAATTAACAAATGTCTTTAAAATAATAACAAAATTAACGATAAAATAAATTTTATAGAATGTCTAAACATTTTAAAAATTCTAGGCCCATTTTTATCCAAACATTTTGAGCCTAAAAGTTTTATACAAAATAGTAGCAACATAATAGTAAAATAGTAGCAAAATAGGAAGAAAACAATAAGAAATAATATTGAAAAACAAAAAAAAAATTCTTCTTTAGTGAATTTAGGCCGGGCTGGGCTCGGGCAAAAAATGCCTTACCTGAGGCCCGACCTGTTTTTTAAACGGGTTTTATTTTTTTATCCAAGCCTATTTTTCGGGCCTATATTTTTACCTAAACACTTTCACATTTTGAACAGGCCAAATGACTCGACCCATGAACAGGTCTAAGTGACGCGTTATTGAGGATTGTGATATATGCCAAAGTTGGTTTTTTTTTCCTACCTTTTAGACAATTGTTCTATTTCTTTTTCCTTACTCTTTTATGCATTTTCGTTTTTCTATGAATAATAATTTATGCTAAAATTTAAGTTATTTTATTAAAATATTATTTAGTTTTTTTAATTTTATAAAACTACTTTTAACTTTTTATATAAAAATTCATAAAACAAACAATTATTTATAGACTAACTTAAATATTTTAAAAACAATTTATTGAATATATTCTTTTTCTTCTTCCTTTCCTTTTATGAATTACATAATTATTTAAAAAATAATTTAGATTACCAATGTATTTTTATTTTTAATTGCTTAATTAAATTAGTGCAAGTAAAATTATACTAAGTTATGTAAAATATGAGTTTACTACTCATGTTAGGGGTGTTCAAATTTCGGTTAAAATTGAATTAACTAATCAAACTGATCTAATTCGGTTAACCAGTTGGTTAATCAATCTAGTTCGGTAGGAGTTTGGTTAATGGTTTTATGGATTTTCAATTAATGATTAATTTGGTTCGAAATCAGGTAATTAACCGAATTAACCGAACTTAAATAAATAATATTATATATTATATGCATTAGGCTATTAATAGTTCGGTTAATTCGGTTAAATGAACATTATAATTTTATTTTTTATATTTTTTATACTTTTTTTAACAGAAAAAAATATAACTTTCGGTTAATTCAGTTAACCGACCGAATTAACTGAATTATTTTTGTTAACAGTTAAAGGATTAAAAAACTTGATTAATTCAATTAATAGTAATTTGATTCGGTTAACTGTTTTAATGTGACTATCCCATACTATGCATGAGTTAATTAATTTAATATACACTACAACAGATGCTAGAAATGGTGGAAAAGGTCAATGGCGTTTAAAACTGACAATGCTGCCCTATATATGTAACAATTTGCGGTGTTTACAAGAACATACGTCGCAAAACTCTATTTGCAAATTCCAGGAATTCTTTTTAAAATCTTTTGGTCGAAGTTGGCTCCGTAGATATAGCGGCATTCCGATAGCAAAACGTTGCGGTATGTTGTACACTTTCGTGGCGTTTAGCCATTTAAATGTTGTAGATTCATAAAAGTTAAACCAATGTATAGATTTGTTTTATTATTATTATTATTATTATTACATATATTGGCATTTCTTGTAAATTTAGCTGCATATTACTAAAATTTTAAATATATTTTGAGCTTCCGGCGATATTTTTTTTTTCTACCGCAAAATCTTCTAGTGTTCAACGATGCTTAGGTTTGTTCATCGCTAAATATTAATATATTATAAGAAACATTGTTGTTTCGCATAATGAGGCTTTCAGCTAAATCCCCAACCCCAAATTTTTTATCTCTTCTGTAACATCTCAGTTTAGACCCTAGTCAGAATAGTAGTTTCGGGATCACGATTCAACATTAAAAAATTTATTATATTATTATTTTAATATTTACAGCATGATATTAGAATCGTGTGAAAATTTCGTGAAGAAAATTTACTGTTTGAATGGTTAATTCGGTAAAAAGGACTAAATCGCCTACTAGTTAAAGGTGTTAATTGACCTTGTCTTTTTAATATAATGGCCTTAAATGGTAAATAGCCCATTTATGAGATAGTGGGAGTTAGTGGCATGGCATTGGGAGTTGTTTTTAATGGAATTAAAGGATAAAAATGGAAATTGATTAATAAATGTTATATTAAAAAAAATAAAGCATAAAAATTATGGATGTTCATCCTATTTGGCCGAAAATACAAAGGAAAAAGAAAGAAAAAGAGACTTAAGGTTTCGGCACTAATCTTGGAAAATTTAGGTATGATTTTTATCCGTTTTCGATAATTTTAAAGTTTTTGAGATCGTTGCTTCGAATACTAGCTGACCCATGCTCGAATTTTTGAATTGGTTGTGTATTTTGTGATTTGCCATTGATGAGAACTTGTTGTTTTTGTGGTTTTATGATGAAAAATAATTACATGTTGATAGATTATCTTGTTTAATTAAGTGATTTTTAGTAAAAATGCCTATTTGGGATTAAATTGTGAAAATGATATTTTGAGAGACTAAAATGTAAAATAAATGAAAGAAATGGGCTGCTAAGGACCTTACTGAAATTTGGCCAAGCATGAGTGTGGTCAAATTTTGAATATTTTGTGTTTTGTGAAATAAGGACTAAATTACGAAAAATGTGAAATGTTAAGGGAAAAAGTGTAATTAACTCATTTATATGTTTTTAGATGAATTTGATTGAATATATGATTAAATAAGTTAAATTTGTATTGAATTAGATCAAAAAATGAGGAAATCGAATTTGGATCGGGGAAAGTAAAAAATTATCGAATAGTCTTTTCGGTTCGTTCGTGTTAGTACGAGGTAAGTTCATAAGTATATAAATGTTGTTAAATTGAAATGTGTGTGCATTATATATGCTGAATTGAGTTGTAAAAAAAAATGGTTGTGAGATTGAAATATGTAATATGTGAATTGGATTTGATGCACTAAGCGTGCGATAAAGACAATAGTTACGGCATTTATATAATGGCGCTGGGTGCGTGAGATTGTAATAGCATTGGCTGAGTAAATGGAACTATGTGGATGGCACAGATATAAGTTCGGTTTAATGTAATGGCACTAAGTGTGCGATATAATTATAGCTTCGGCTAATTAATTGGCACTAAGTGTGCGATACAATTATAGCTTCGGTTAATTAATTGGCACTAAGTGTGCGAAACCATTATAACTTCGGTTAATTAATTAGCACTAAGTGTGCAATTTTGTTGAATGTTCAAGGATGATTGAATGAATTAATGTTTCGAGCATTGAAATGATAAGTGTGACAGATAAGAAGGTAATGGTACAGGTATGTATGAACCCTATGTGGTGGATGATGTTAAGTATGAAGTAGATGAAAAATTGTGTAAATGAATGGTGAAATGAGTTGGATTGAATGACATTATTAATGCTATTCATAAGATTAAAGATGTAAAATGAAAGTAAGATATGGCTTTGAATAAAGATGAGTAGTATGATGTATTATATATACTCGCTATATGAAATTGTGGTGCTTTGTTTAGGATATGAGGTTTATGAAACATGAAACATGACTGTGAGGTATGATTTCTTGGTTCAAAAACTGGAACAGGTATTGAAATTAAAATGGTGAGTTGGATATATGATTTATATATGCAATTTGGTTTAGGTGAATAAGGAAATCATAGATGTTCGAGTTTAGAAGGGTTTAAAAAGAAGTTGATAAAACTTTATGTATGATTCGTAATAAATGACCATGGTTAGGTTGGCGATGAAATGAATATGTGCTAGCTTGATTTTTATGATGAGCTAATGGTTGTTATTCGATTTTGAAAGTATGGTTATATGTTCATTGATAAACAAGATAAGTGAAGTTATTTAATGTGGTTTTATGAATTTATAAGTATAATAAATGTACATGTGATTGAGATTTGTTAAATTCGATTTAATGATATTGATTTATAAATATCATTGAAATGAATTATTTGCTTATGACTTACTAAGCTTTCAAAGCTTACTCCGTGTATTATCTTATGTCAGGTTGGATGTTGGAGGAGACGTCACCACACTATCCGGTTATCATTTCGGTAAATAAAAGCTTTAAGTTTTGGTAATGTGGCATGTATAAGCTAGTTTTGAGATGGTTCATTTTGACTTGTGTATTTATATGTAGCCATGCAAAAATGGCTTGCTAAAGATGTTAATGTTTGTGTATATTCGGGCATGGTATGAGTTCATTTTGAGAAGTATGTTTTATGGTATGTATGTAAGGTATAATCTTGGTATGAGATTGACATGGTAGTTTGAGATGGTGATCATGTATGAGTAAATGAATTTTGCATGTGATATTGGTATGTTTTGGTATAGAAAATGAACATGAAATTGATTGATGACATTATAGATTAAGTGATGCTTGTTTGGAGTTGAATTTGGCTGAAAATGTAGTATATTGATGCTTGAATAATGCTTGTAGGGAGGACTCAAATTGGGTGGCAAGTTGGCTATTCAAATGGCCTATTTTTGTCCACACGGGCAGAGACACGGGCGTGTGTCTCAGCCGTGTGCAACACACGGTCATGTTACACGGCCGTGTGTCCCTTGAGGTAGTCCTACAATTTAAAGTCAGTCTTGACCACGACCAAGGCACACTGATGTGTCTTGTGGCCGTGTGTATAAGTCAGTATGTATGCTCTGTTTTGCCACGGCCTAGACACATAGGCGTGTTTAATGCCGTGTAAGGCACACGGCCTGTTCACACGGGTGTGTGACCTTTATAACTAAGAAAAATTGTTAAGTTTTGGAAAATAAAGATTTTGTATGTGTTCGATTTAGTCCCGACCTCTTCCTAATGCATGTTTATGGTCCCATTGACCTAAGAAAGGGACTTAATGTTTATATTTGACTATAATATGACGATACTTGATTTTTTTATTGTGAAATGATTGTGAAATGTTCCGATATGTCCGATAATGCCTCTTAACCCTAGTCCGACGATGGATACGGGCTAGAGGTGTTACACTTCTCTCCTCATCTCCCATTCGTTCGGCCGCCCAGCCGTCAATAGTCTCTTCATAAAAAACTTGTGACCGACAGTCAGTTTGTCCATCGAACATCTAATGCTCTTCAGCACGTAGTTTTGTCCATTGAACGCCTCTAATCCATTCTCTTCTCCTTTTTTGTTTGTCGATTACTCCTATTTTTAATGTCTATTCTCCTTCGTTTTCTATCAAGTTAGATTTCCTGGGCTTAAATCTCAGTGTTTTTTTTTATGTTCATGTTCATTCTCTAAATTTTTGTAGGATTAAATCTTAGTTTTGTAATATTCATTTTCTTTCAATTTTTTAGGGTTAATATCTATAGATGGATTTGTGGAATAGGCAAATTTAAATAACAGGTAAAAATATTTTCTTTTTTTTTCCAAAAAATTATGTTCTATTTTCGATCTATTCACCCAAATCTTCAATTAATAACATAAATTTTTTAAAGGTAAATTCATTAATTAATTTAATGAATGGAACCATACAATTTAGGGAAAAAAAATAACAAACAATCGTCGTAGATGGGGAAGGACAAACTCCATCAACACAGCAAAGGCTATAGCCTCAACATCGATAGAATATTCTGACACACTGACAATTGACCTTGTCACAACTCAAGCACGACATAAATGGAGTGATTGCAAGCACTTAACACGATAAGAAAATCAACCTCGAATGGTCCAAAGCGGTGAGTAAAAATTGACAAAAGAATTGAGCAAGAATCGATAAGAAAACATGGGGCTGTGTGACAGGCTGAGGTCGTGTGGTACAATACCACATAGTCGTGTCACCAAACCATCAGAACAGACTTATGCCGTGTATAAAAGGATCACACGGCCGTGTCACCAGGTTGTCACTAGCCCATATGTGCTAAATTGTACCTTGAAATGGAAGACATACCATCAATGGTTACTTAAGTCCCAAGCATGCCAATAACTATTCATTAAATCAACTTAAAACACATCAAAAGCATACCAAAACATGTCGTTTTCCTAGTTCTAACCAATTTTTCATAAGGCACCATTACAAACAACAATTAAACTTAGAATTTAACTTCATATCCTACCAAGATCAAACTTAACTAAACAAAGTCATTTAAATCATCAAATGCCATAATTTTAATCACAAACCAAAAATCACATACCAATGCATACTCATCAATGAAATTTTCATCAAAAGAACCATCATTCATAACACTTAGTTAACATCCAAATCAAAGGTAAAACCATTATGCCTTATGTTCAACCAAAATCTCAACTAGCAATTCAATTCATACCGTGAACAACCATACCATTTAACCATTAAGCACATACTTCATTTGTGCAGATACAAACATATATACATTTACACCACTAGATTCCAAATACAAAATTCTCCTACTACATTACATAAAACCAAAATATAACGATTTCAAAGTCTACCACAAAGAGGCTGATAGTGTGATCTTTTAGTTGATCTAATTGCCTGGTTCTGCAATACGACAACTACAAGAAAAAACAGAGTAAGCTTCAACTGAGCTTAGTAAGTTCATATGTAGTAAAATGATATAACATACCTTAGTATCATAATTTAAATTTAACAACACAACTAACATTTAATCCTGTCATCACAATCGTACCAAGAGGTGAGTTCATAATACATAAATCAAATAATTATTCAAGTTAAACAAGATCATTCCATATCAAGTCACTACATATTGTTGGAACATTTTCAAAAATTTTAGTGTTCCAATAACTATAAATGAATGGGTGTAATTAATCAAAAGATTATATTATTTGATTTTTGAAAAAGAATTATAACTATTTAAATAATATTATTTGAATAGTTATAATTAAATGAATAATTATGTGTTTATTTTAAAGACATCATTATTCAGAAAGACACCTATTGATGAAAGATGTCTCTATGAAGAGACATGAAAATTCCTATAAATAGGAATGAGATTTCATTTGGAAATCATACCAACAAATTCTAATATTCTTTCTTTCCTTCCTTCATTTTCTAATATTATTAGATTATTCTATAAAGTATTACTGCAGAAATCCTTTATAGAAATTGAGTTTCTTGTCATACATTGCTCAGTGTGTAGTGGGCTATTCTCGTCAGTGCAAAGCGCAAATAGTCATTGGCTCCATTGTGTCCTCGAGGTTAATTTGCTTGAAACTCGTTTGCAGACCAAAGATAGGTGGGGGCGAATATAACCTTAAAGATAGTGGTTTGATACACGTCTTGGAGTCTTGTCCTATTTATTCTTCTGTTCGAGTTTCGTTCGTATATTCAAGATTTTTCTTTACAGGAGAATTGTACTAATAATTTTAAGGTTATATTTCATGATGACTACCACAACACATGAAAGTGAAACACTAAGGGAGTTGGCTTCCAATTTTTTCAAACTTGATCGATTTGATGGTGGAAATTTTTAGCGGTGGTAGAAAAAGATGCACTTCGTCTTTTCAACTTTGAAGATTTCTTATGTTTTAGATACTTCAAGACTTGAAGAGATTGAAAATGAATCTATTGCTGCAACCCGATAAAGACAAAAATGGGACAATGATGATTACATGTGCATGGTCCACATATTGAATGGTTTATTTGATGGTTTGTTCGACACCTACCAAAACGAGGTCACTGCTAAAGAATTATGGGACAAATTGGAGACAAGATACATGACCGAAGATGTTACAAGTAAGAAATTTCTTGTCAGACGTTTCAATAATTATCAAATGGTTGATGGTCGTTCTATTATGGAACAATTCCGTGATATTGAAAAGATGCTGAATCAATTCAAGCAATATGATATGAAAATGGATGAAATGATTGTTGTATCTTCTATAATAGACAAACTTCCTCCATCTTGGAAAGACTTTAAAGGAAGTCTAAAACATAAGAAAGAGGAAATATCTCTTGAGGCTTTGGCAAATCATCTTCATATTGAAGAAGAATATCCAAAGCAAGACCAAAATCTAAATTCTGAAAATGCTAAAGTGCATGTTACGGAGGAAGTACAGACTGCTAAACCATTCAAAAGAAAGTTCATACAGACTGATAGAGCATCCAAGTTCAAAAAGAAACAAAAGGGCTCATGTTATCATTGTGGTAAGCCGGGACATTTCAAGAATGAATATCGATTTTTAAAGAAGAAATCATCTTCTAAGGCTGATAATAACGAAAAGTTTGTTGCAATGATATTTGAAATTAATATGGCACAAGATGATAATACATGGTGGATTGATACCAGAGAAACCAAACATGTGTGCAAAGAAAAAATCATGTTCATAAAGTTCACACAATGTGAAAATGACAATGTCTTGTACATGGGAAATTCTTCTACCGCAGCAATTAAAGGCAAAAGGTCTGTTGAACTACAATTCACTTCTGGAAAGGTTTTAACCTTAAATGATGTATATTATGTATTAGAAGTTAGAAAGAATTTAGTGTCAAGAAGCCTATTGAATAAGTTTCGTTTCAAACTTGTTTTTAAGGCAGATAAGTTTATATTGTCTAAGGGAGGAATTTTTGTAGGGAAAGGGTATATGTATGAGAGTATGTTCAAACTAAATATTATTAATAAGAATAAAAATACTATTTCTCATTATATTGTTGAATATATTTGTTTATGGCATTATAGATTAGGTCATTTGAATTATAGAGAATTGAATGACATGTATAAGTTAGATTTAATTCCTATTTTTAATAATAATATTGAAAAATGCAATACATGTATGTTGACTAAAATTACGAAAATTGAATGACATGTATAAGTTAGATTTAATTCTTGTTTTTAATAATAATATTGAAAAATGCAATACATGTATGTTGACTAAAATTACAAGAAACCCTTTCCCTAAGGTTAAAAGAAAAACAAAATTGCTTGATTTGATACATAGTGATTTATGTGACATGCACAATATTGATGATTGTTCTAGATATTGTTATGTATATTTATTGCATTCAAAAGATGAAGCGCTTGATAAATTTAAAGTTTATAAATCTGAAGTTGAACTTTAGTGTGAATCATTTATCAAGTGCTTAAGATCGGATAGAGGTAGAGAATACTATAATCCAAGTTATTTTGAATCCATTGGGATTGCCCATCAAGTTTCAGCCCCTTACACACCACAACAAAATGATATAGCTGAAAGGAAAAATAGAGTCTTGACTGAAATGGTAAATTCAATGTTATCATATTCAGGTCTTGGATAAGATTTTGGGGAGAAGTTGTTCTAACAACTTGTCATATATTGAATAGAGTTCCTAATAAGGAAACTAAAATAAAACCCTATGAACAATAGAAGAAAAGGAAACTAAACCTTAATTATTTAAAGGTTTAGGGTTGTAGAGCTATTGTTAAAGTTCCAACATGTAAACGTAAAAAGTTAGGTGAAAGAGGAATTGAATACATATTTATAGGATATGCACATAATAGCAAGGCATATAGGTTCATGGTAATTGAACCAAATGATTCAATTTCAATTAATACTACTATTGAATCAAGAGATGCTATTTTTGATGAAAATAGATTTAATTCTATATCAAGACAATTACATCCACAACAATTGATTCATTCTTCAAATGAGAACGAGATTCCATTGGAACAAATTGATAATAATGATGAATCTTGTCAAGAATTAAGAAGAAGTAAGAGGATTAAAAAGGTTAAAGATTTTGAACCAGATTTCATTATGTTTCATGTAGAAGGAAAAGGTGAAAGTATATGTAATATGATACCTTATTGTTATAATACAGAATCTAATCCTATTACATTTGAAGAGGCAATGAAATCTTAAGACTCTACTTTTTGGAAAGAAGCAATAAATGATTAGATGGATTCAATAATGGGAAATCAAACTTAGATCTTAGTTGATCTTCCATCGGGTTCCAAACCAATAGGTTGTAAATGGATCTGCAAAAAGAAAATGAAGGTCGATGGAACCATTGATAAGTTTAAAGCAAGGTTGGTAGCCAAAGGTTTTACACAAAAACAAGGTATTGATTACTTTGATATCTATGCTCCGGCACCAAGAATTGCTATAATTAGACTCTTAATATCACTTACCTCTATATATAATTTGGTTGTTCACCAAATGGATGTTAAAACTGCATTTTTAAATGGTGAATTGGAAGAGGAAGTGTACATGGAACAACCGAAAGGATTTGTTGTTCCAGGACAAGAGCATAAGGTTTCTAAGTTTGTTAAATCTTTATATGGACTTAAACAAGCACCAAAACAACGGCACCAAAAGTTTGACAATGTTGTTTTAGCTAATGGCTATAAAATAAATGAATTCGATAAGTGTACATATAGCAAATTTGAAATTGGAAAAGGTGTGTCATAATTTGCTTATATGTAGATGGCATGCTCATTTTTGGCATGGATTTGGAACAAATAGAAAACATAAAGAAATTCTTGTCAAACAACTTTGCTATAAAGGATATGGGTATAGCACATATTATTCTTGGGATTAAAATAACCCAAGATGAAATCACTATAGCTTTATCACAATCACACTACATTGAAAAGGCACTTAAAAAGTTTGATCTTTTTAACTGTATACCAACATCTACACCCATGGATCCTCAAATAAAATTAGTATCTAATGTTGGTAGGAAAATTGATCAATTGATATATGCAAGTCTAATTGGTTGTCTTATGTACATAATGACTTGTACAAGACCAGATATTGTATATGTTGTTGGGAAATTGAGTAGGTACACAAGTAATCCAAGTAGTTTGCATTGGCAAGCTTTGAATAGACTACTTAGGTACTTAAAGAAAACTATTAATTATGGATTGTGTTATAATGGATATCCTCCAGTTTTAGACGGGTATTCGGATGTTAGTTGCATTACAAGTTTGGAAGATCATGCATCTACTAGTGGATGGATCTTCATTCTTGGTAGAGGAGCCATTTCTTGAGGTTCCAAGAAACAAACATGTATTACTGATTCCACCATGACAGCAGAATTTATTACATCAGCCGCTGTATCTAAAGAAGCAGAATGGCTAAGAAATTTGCTTTATGATGTACCTTTATGGCCTAAGCCAATTTCACCTATTTCTATCCGTTGTGATAGTGAGGCTACTCTAGCAAAGGCATATAGCCAAGTATATAATGGAAAGTCTAGACACATTGGATTAAGACATAGTTATGTCCGACAATTAATCTCTGATGGAGTGATCACTATTAATTATGTGAGGTTAAGTGAAAATTTGGCGGATCCTTTGACAAAAAGTCTTGCTAGAGATGCAATAAAAATAACCTCAAAAGGGATAGGACTCAAGCCCATTAATTAGAGTCACCCATGATGGAAACTCGACTCAACGGTTGGTATAACGTCAAGTCTTAAGTTCAATGAGACAAAGTACATCATTAGTATGTGACTGTTAACACTATAAATAAATTCATCCTAAGATTAAAGTGCTAGGTATCCGTAATGATAAGGGAAGAATGAGTAATGTACTTTTAGTGGACCCATAACATAAATATGTTAGAGTGTTATAATTATGGGAACACTCTTGATGGGATCTACCTATGTGAGTGGAACTGTAGCCGCTTCTAGGAGCTGAAGGGCTTGGCTCTGACAACACTCATGAAAAGAGGACACAAACACATGGCCATAACAGTGTCGCTAGATACTATGTATTGACTGATGTTGAAATCATTGTGTGAGATGTGTTCGGTTAATCAAATGAAATAGTTCGTTCAAAGCATAGTCTACCATACAATTTCAATTAACTTTAACTTTTTTTCACTAAGTGAAGGTTCAATCGTAAGATACCTTCATTTATGCAAATTGATTTCCAAGAATATCAAAATCTAAAATATTTTGAAAATGGGGGGAGATTGTTGGAACATTTTCAAATATTTATAGTGTTCCAATAACTATAAATGATTGGGTGTAATTAATCAAAAAATTATATTATTTGATTTTTGAAAAAGAATTATAACTATTTAAATAATATTATTTGGATAGTTATAATTAAATGAATAATTATGTGTTTATTTTAAAGACATTATTATTTAGAAAGACAACTATTGATGAAAGATGTCTCTATGAAGAGACATGAAAAGTCCTATAAATAGGAATGAGATTTCATTTGGAAATCATACTAACAAATTCTAATATTCTTCCTTTCCTTCCTTTATTTTCTAATATTATTAGATTATTCTATAAAGTATTACTACAGAAATCCTTTATAGAAATTGAGTTTCTTGTCATACATTCTCAGTGTGTATTGGGCTATTCTTGTCAGTGTAAAACGCAAATAGTCATTGGCTTCATTGTATCCTCAAGGTTAATTTTCTTGAAACTCGTTTGCACACCGATGATAGGTGGGGGCGAATATTGTAACACCCTGAATATAGGGCTAGAAGGATTGGGCCTTAAGCGTGGGAACACATAAAAATTTATGTGTGCGAGAAGTATCAAAAATTGCATGTTGGCTTTAGTGGCTAAGTAATTGAGCATATTTGGAAGTGTTGGAGAAGTCCTGGGTTCAAACTTGGGCTTTAGCTAAATTTTTGTTTTTAGTGAATAAAACCCTTGGTGCTTGAAAGTGGGATTTTTAAATATTTGTGGTTAAAATATATCACAAAAGGAGCTTGTGGTCAAATGGAAAGTGGCGTGTGTGGTGTGCATGAGGTCTAAGGTTGAATTAGTGGTATAGGTAATGGAATTATTTATTTTGCTGGCTAAGCTTGGAAGGAGGTGGAGTTGGACTGAGACTCTGAGGTTGAATTGGTCTTGAGTGTTTCAAGGAAAGTTAAATTGGATGTTGAGTGATTTGGGGAGAAAATCAAGGAATTTGAAATACAAGAGCTATATGGGAGGAGTGTTGGTGCCAAATTTGAACTCCCTTTCTTACTAAAAATTTCGACACGGGGTTGTGGTCACGTTTCGATTTTTCTTTGCTCAATTTCGGGTTTTTGGTGGTGTTTGACATCTAGTTTTGGTTTCTACTCCTTGTGTGCCAAATTCTTTGTTGTCTTTTCTCTTGTGTTTCTTGCTCAATTTTTGGGATCGAATATTGCCTTCTTTTCTTGCTTTGGCCGAATAGACACTCCCATTTTGGGTATTCTTTTTTCTTTCTTTAAGCCGAATTTGAATCCTTGCTCTCAATATTTTCTCTTAATTTCCGAATCTCTACTCTTCTCCTCCTCTGGTATTTCCTTTTCAATCATTGGCCGAATACTTCTTCTTCTTTTTCCCCTCTCAAACCCCTTTCGGTTTAGCCTTGGTTTAGCGGATTCTCTGCTTCTACATCCTATACTCTCTCCATTTCTGTTCTCGTTTTGGCAAGTAATCTTTGTTAATTGAATTCTCAATGAGAAAAGGGGGTTCTTGCAATAAATTGATGATAGTGGAGCCAACTGGGAGTGGACACGTAGCCTCTGCCCCCAAGTTTAAGCGATGTAGGGTGTCAGCAGTTCGGGACTTTCCGCCGGGTTGCGGAAGGGTGATTGCACCAAACTTTGGATTAAGTAGGCAAATCACAGTTGACTGTTCGAGTCAAGGCAAGTGGTAATCGATCCCTTGGCTAGGGGTTTGGTTAATGTTCTTTTAACTCTGTTGATAAGTGATTAACTAAATGTTATGTTTGAACTTAGGTTCTGGCGATCGTGAATTCTTAGTACTCTACGTGATCAGGTGTGTCACCGTATGCTATGTTTGATGATCGACTGGAAAGCCTAAAGCGCGTGTATTTGTATGCGGTATTCGATAATCATTTGAAAGCCGAAAGTATGTGTCGTTTACACTACTATGACTGTAGATCGGCGAAATGCCGAAAAGCCGAAAATATGGCGTATGATGCCACATGGGTGTGCGATCACACATGTGGTGAATCGAGCCCATGGACATGGGCGTTAGACTGTAGAGGCCACTAGGAGCGCTCTCGTGGTCTTGGGCTGTTCTGGGCCTCGTTGGGCTAAATGGGCTGTGTGGGCTGAATATGCTCGTGGGCCCTACACGGATAAATGTATGTGATGTGGTAAGTGTTGTCTGGACTGTGATGTTCGCATAGCTGTGGCTATTTCTAGGCTAAATGGGCCACACGAGAGTGTGGGCCCACTTGGGTCGAGAATGAGCCTTAGGCCGATTTACACCGTTAGGTCTGTTTAGGTTACTTAAGTCGCTCGAGGCGACGGAGGACCATCTATTGGGTTGTTAAGACCCTAGTTTGTAAAATTATTAAAATACCCCTAGTTTGTAAAATTATCGAAATTTCCCCAGTTTGTAAAATTACCGAAATACCCCCGGTTTGTAAAATTATTGAAATACCTCTAGTTTGTAAAATTACCGAAATACCTTCAGATTGTAAAATTATCGAAATACCTCTAGTTTTTAGAATTACCGAAATACCATCGGATTGTAAAATTACCAAAATACCCTCGAATTGTCGATTTGTAAAATTACCAAAATAACCCTAATTTTTAAAATTACCGAAATACCCCAAATTGTAAAATTACCGAAATACCCTCAGATTGTAAAATTATCGAAATACCCTCGGATTGAAAAATTACCAAAATACCCTCAGATTGTAAAATTATCAAAATACCCCTGGTTTGTGAAATTACTGAAATACCTTTAGATTGTAAAATTACTGAAATACCCTCAGTTTGTAAAATTACTGAAATACCCCTGTAGGGTAAAATGACTGTTTTGCCTTTGTGGGTAAATGACTGACTTGGACTATGAATTTGACCGATTTGACTGTGATCGTATGACTGTGTTTTAACTGACTTGACGGTGGTTGTACGACTGATATGCTTTAATATATGTTTAAATGATTGTTACTAAGCATGGCCATTTTACATACACGTGTGATGATTGAGCTTGACATACCCGACATATTGCATGGGGTTGGGACATTGATACGGAAGAAGTTCTGATAGGATTGAACGGGTCGCACGAGACGACTGTGGATCCAATATTGATCTGTTAAGGTCGCACGAGTCGCACGAGACGATTGTGGACCAATGAACGGCTTAGTTCTGCTTAATCTGATTATGGCTCTGTGCCAACTTAAGTATGGCTCTGTGCTATGTTTATTATGGCTTTGTGCAAATCGTATTTAGCAGTGGCTATGTGCTTATCATAGTTATTGATGACTCTGTGTCAATCATATTTACCCAAGACTGTGTGCTGATTATATTACCGTCGCTGATGGCTATGTGCCGAACTTATTACAGTTACAGATGGCTTTGTACCAATTATAATACCGCTACTGAAGGCTTAAAGCCGTATATGTACTAGCAGCTTTGCTGCGATTTTGGTTAGTGTTGCAACTGGTGCTAACATTGTAAGTGTAGGGATGGCGTGGGTAAGTTATTCCCCACAGGTAGTGCAAGGTTGGACGGAGGCAAGTGTAGGGTTGGATGGGATAGCATGCATCCATGCATTCACACATTCTATTTATTACTGAGATGGGCCAGGCCCAATTGATTCTGTTATGGGCTGTGACCCAAATGATATTATAATGGGCTTTTGCCCACGTATGCTCTGAACTGGACTGTACTATTACTGTTAACGGGCTCTGGCTTAGACTGTTTCTGTAACACACTTTTGTTACTATATACTGACTGTTAACGAGCATATATGGGAGTGTTGGAGAAGTCCTGGGTTCAAACCTGGGCTTTAGCTAAATTTTTGTTTTTAGTGAATAAAATCCTTGGTGCTTGAAAGTGGGATTTTTAAATATTTGTGGTTAAAATATATCACAAAAGGAGCTTGTGGTTTATTGGCACTGTAGCGTGTGTGGTGTGCATGAGGTCTAAGGTTCAATTCGTGGCATAGGTAATAAAATTATTTATTTTCCTGGCTAAGCTTAGAAGGAGGTGGAGTTGGACTGAGACTCTGAGGTTGAATTGGTTATGAGTGTTTCAAGGAAAGTTGAATTGGATGTTGAGTGATTTGGGGAGAAAATCAAGGAATTTGAAATAGGGGAGTTGCATGGGAGGAGTGTTGGTGCCGAATTTGAACTCCCTTTCTTACAAAAAATTTCGGCAGCGGGGTTGTGGTCACATTTTGGTTTTTCTTTGCTTAATTTCGAGTTTTTGGTGGTGTTTGACATCTAGTTTTGGCTTCTACTCCTTGTGTGCCGAATTCTCTGTTGTCTTTTCTCTTGTGTTTCTTGCTCAATTTTTGGGATCGAATATTGCCTTCTTTTCTTTCTTTGGCCGAATAGGCACTCTTATTTTAGGCATTCTTATTTCTTTCTTTAAGCCAAATTTG
Organism: Gossypium hirsutum; assembly: GCF_007990345.1. Lineage (NCBI taxonomy): Eukaryota > Viridiplantae > Streptophyta > Magnoliopsida > Malvales > Malvaceae > Gossypium > Gossypium hirsutum. Next base: position 27,870,355 of record NC_053424.1, read on the forward strand.
GTTATTTCCTCTCAATCTTTTCTTTTAATTACCGAATCTCTACTCTTCTCCTCCTCTGGTATTTCCTTTTCAATCATTGGCCGAATACTTCTTCTTTTTTCCCTCTTAAACCCCTTTCGATTTAGCCTTGGTTTAGCAGAGTCTCTGCTTTTACATCCCATACTCTCTCCATTTTTGTTCTCGTTTTGGCAAGTAATCTCTGTTAATCGAACTCTCGATGAGAAAAGAGGGTTCTTGCAATAAAGTGATGACAGTGGTGTCGATTGGCAGTGGACGCGTAGCCTCTGCCCCAAAGTTTAAGCAACATAGGGTGTCGGCAGTTCGGGACTTTCTGCCAGGTTGCGGAAGGTTGACTGCACCAAACTTTGGATTAAGTAGGCAAATCACAGTTGACCGTTCGAGTCAAGGCATGTGGTAGTCGATCCTGTAACACCCTATACCCGTAACCCACACCGGGGAGGAGTACAAGGCATTACCTAATTCGATCTCATGCATACAACGAATCTCAAGTCACCGAGACTTGATCTAACTTAAAACTTTTTCAATATCTACTTTAAACTTCTTATTATGGGTTTACGAGCCCCAATCGATCATTGGAAACTATTCGGAGCCATTCCAGGTCCTTAAATCAACCTTAAGAATTTGCCTTTAAAACAGGGCACACGCCTGTGTGGAAGAGTAACACGCCCGTGTGACCATTTCGACATGGTCGTGCTAATGGCCCGTGTGGCTCACATGGCCTAAGCACGCTGGGACACGCCCGTGTCCCACACCCGTGTAGAATTAATTTCTAATTCAGACCTACAGGGGTTTTCACACGGCCCAACACACGTCCGTTTCATTGGCCCGTGTCCCTCACACGGCCACGACACGCCCCTGTCCTAGCCCATGTGCAAAAACATGGACATTCTGTTTCTGACATCAGCATGCTCATGATGTCACACGGCCAAGGCACACGCCCATGTGTTAGGCTGTGCCCTCCACACGTCTGAAACACATGGCCGTGTCTCTGCCCGTGTGTTTATTACCATGCATACTGACTTGAAATTTTTACTTGCAGGGGACAGACAGCCAGACTGCTTGCCCATGGTGCAGGCCGTGTGTGACACACACCCGTGTGCCTACCCGTATAGGAAATATAAGGCTATTTACCAAGCCTCATTGCCACCCTTACCTACCTATTTTCATACAAATGCCAACTAATACCAAAATGAGCACAATTTCTATAATCCAATCAACCACATTAGACATTCATTTAACCATGACAATACATCTTTTATAAATTCAAAATAAATGTTAGCCATCATTCAAAACTTACTACAAATTGAAGGGTTTCTAACCCAAAGCCAACACATTTGGCCAATCCTCAAAGACACAAAATAATAAAGTCTAAGTCTTATACATGCCATATTCAAAAATATAAATCCAACTATACCGAATGCTTTGGTTGATATCTCTGACTTTCGATGATCCTTGAGCTAGATAGGCGGCACTGTAAGGAAATGGAAAGGAAAGAGAGTAAACATATAAGCTTAGTAAGTTGCACATAAATAAGTATACAACAACAATTTATCCATAATCAACATGCTTATAACACCCAAGTAGGCAAAAGTGTAACTTACTCATTACCATCCATACAAGTCACCTATTTTATATATATATACTGAGCTCATATCTCATACGTACCAATTAGGTACTTGTACCATCCACAACATAGTTATACTTTCCTCATTAGTTTAAGAACCTAACGTTCACCGTTGAACCATCTGGAAAACTGTCTGATATTTATAAAGCTTCAAACGTGGGTAAGGTGCCGATGCCATATCCCAGACATGGTCTTATACTGAGTATCATCTCATAACTGATACATGTCCCAGACATGTCTTACACTGGCTTACGTTTCGAGGCCGATGCAAGTCCCAAACATGTCTTACACTAGCTCTCGTCTCAATACCGATGCCATGTCCCAGACATGGTCTTACACTGGCTCTCATAATGTGGCCGATGCATGTCCCAGATATGTTTTACACTAGTTCACACACAAATGACCCATATGTCATGGCATGAATATCTGATTTACTTCCTAAGGTTGCAACGGAATTTCCACTATCTCAATTATCATTATACATTCTCAATTTCACAACCAAGCAATTCATACTATATTAACTCAATACAATTCAATACATACATTAACAATGTAGTTGCATTATTTACATACAACTTACCTCAGATTGCAAAACGTATATGACTAGTCGGTTTAGTCGACTTGTTTAGCGTTCCCCCGGTCTAGGTTCAAATTTGAAAATTCTTGATCTATATTAGAAAAATACACTCATTTAGTCACTAAATAAATTTAAGAAATTAAAAACTCACATCTTCGGTAAAATGACCATTTTGCCTTTAGACTTTGGTAAAATGACAATTCTACCCCTATGCTTAAAAATCAATTTTTATCGAATTTCATCGCATCTTAAGCTTAGTTGAAATCTTTTTACTTTTATAGCAACCAAAAATTCTCTCTATTTCACACATTTATCAATTATTTTACAACTTGTGCAAAATGGTCCCTTTAGGTGTTTTCATGGTAACACCTTTCACAAAAGTTGTCTATTACACAACTAAGACTCATATTCTTCCATAAAATTTCAGAAAACACCCTAAGTGCTCTCATGGAAAAACCCTATACCTTCAACCATTTTGCAAAATATATCGCTCATTTGAAAGCTCATGCTTTAAGGGTCTCAAAAATACAAAAATCATCAACAAACACATGGAAATCACTTACTTCTAGGGATGATAAGTTGCTACAAATTTTGAAGTCCAAACACCCCCAAAAATGGCTGAAAATCGGTTGGGTAAGAAGATGAAAAAGGGATGATATCATCTTTCTTTATTTTATTTCCTTTTTAGTCAAATAAGCTACCCAATTTCCACCTAACCTTGAAAATTATCTCATCTTTTTCTCATGGCCGGCTATGCTATCATAATAGGGTCTACTTGCCCTTTAAAGACCCTCAATTTTTATTCTCTAGCTATTTGACACCTCTAACTATCAATTTAGGACTTTTGCATTTTATGTGATTTATGGGCCGTACGGGCCCAATGGGCTTGTGGGCCCCACACGGATAAATGTATGTGATGTGGTAAGTGTTGTCTGGACTGTGATGTTCGCATAGCTGTGGCTATTTCTAGGCTAAATGGGCTACATGAGAGTGTGGGCCCACTTGGGCCGAGAATGAGCCTTAGGCCGATTTACACCGTTAGGTCTGTTTAGGTTACTTAAGTCGCTCGAGGCGACGGAGGACCATCTATTGGGTTGTTAAGACCCTAGTTTGTAAAATTATTAAAATACCTCTAGTTTGTAAAATTATCGAAATACCACCAGTTTGTAAAATTACCGAAATACCCCTGATTTGTAAAATTACCGAAATACCCCCAATTTATGAAATTACCGAAATAGCTTCGGATTGTAAAATTATTGAAATACCTCGGATTTGTAAAATTAGTGAAATACCCCCGATTTGTAAAATTAACGAAATACCCTCGAATTATAAAATTACTAAAATACCCTCAGATTGTAAAGTTACCAAAATACCCTCGGTTTGTAAAATTACCGAAATACCCTTGACTTGTAAAATTATCGAAATACCCCTGATTTATAAAATTACTGAAATACCCTTGAATTGTAAAATTATCGAAATACCCCTAGTTTTTAAAATTATCGAAATACCCCTGTTTTAAAATTACTGAAATACCCCTAATTTGTAAAATTACTAAAATACCCCTGTAGGGTAAAATGACTATTTTGCCCTTGTGGGTACATGACTAACTTGGACTATGAATTTGACTGATTTGACTGTGATCGTATGACTGTGTTTTAACTGGCATGACGGTGGTTGTACGACTGATATGCTTTAATATATGTTTAAATGATTGTTACTGAGCATGGCCATTTTACATACATGTGTGATGATTGAGCATGACATACATGACATATTACATGGGGTTGGGAAATTGGTATGGAGGAAGTTCTGATAGGATCGAACGGGTCACACGAGACGACTGTGGATCCAATATTGATCTGTTAAGGTCGCACGGGTCGCACGAGATGACTGTAGACTGATGAACAGCTTAGTGCTGCTTAATCTGATTATGGCTCTGTGACAACCTAAATATGGCTCTGTGCTATGTTGATTATGGCTTTGTGCAAATCGTATTTACCAGTGGCTATATGCCTATCATATTTATTGATGACTCTGTGTCGATTATATTTACCCAAGGCTGTGTGCCGATTATATTATCGTCGCTGATGGCTATGTCCCGAACTTATTACAGTTACCGATGGTTTTGTGCTAATTATAATACCGCTACTGAAGGCTTAAAGCCGTATATATACTAAATCGAGTTCCAAGTTGGAGATAGAGTATTCTTGAAAGTATCTCCATGGAAAAAGGTATTGAGGTTTGGTTGGAAAGGCAAATAGAGTCCGGATTTATTGGACTGTATGAGATCATCGAAAGAGTTAGACCATTAGCCTATTGTTTGGCATTGCCACCCGAATTGGAAAAGATTCACGATGTGTTCCATGTATCTATGTTAAGACAATATCGATCAGACCCCTTTCATCTGATTTCACAGACTGAGATTGAAATTCGACCGGACATGACTTATGGTGAGGAACCGGTCAAGATTTTGGCTCGTGAGATTAAACAGTTGAGAAATAAATACGTGGCTTTGGTAAAGGTTTTATGGCATCGACATGGTGTGGAAGAGGCTACATGGGAGCTGGAAGAAATCATGAAAAGCCAATATCCGAACCTATTTACTGGTAAGACTTTCGAGGACGAAAGTCCCTAAAAGGGGGAGAAATGTAACATCCTGAAATAGAGCCTAGTCAGAATAGTGGTTTTGGGACCACAAATATGACATTAAAAAATTTATTTTATGATTTTTATGAGGTCTAGAATATGAGAATATGCATGTGTTAAAGTTTCATGAAGAAATTTTTTGAGTAAAGTGTCCAATTGGAAATTAGGGACTAAATTGAATAAATTGTAAAACTTGGATTCTAGAAGTAATTTGTATGAAATTTATTTATATTATTAATTAGAGGTCCTTAGAGAGTAATTTACCCAATTTCTAAGTTTTTGGACAAAAATGGGCTTGTATGGATGAAATTTTAAAGAAAGGGCTTAAGGGTATTTTGGTCATTTGGCATTTCAATGAAATAAAATGGGAAAAATAAGCCAAAAATCAGCTCGTTTCTTTCATGTTGCTACCAAAAATTTGGGGTTCTCCATAGCTAGGGTTTTCAAGCTTTTCAAGCTCAATAGTAAGTGCTCCTAAGCCCCGTTTTTAATGTTCTTCGTATTTTTGAAATTTCGGTAGCTTACTCTCTCTATTTCTACCCATATTTCATGCTAGGGTTCATGTTTAGAAATCTACCCATGCATGAGTTACTTGTATTTTGATGATTTATGGAGGAATATGAAAGTTGGATGTGTGTTAAACATCTTTTCCTAGGTGATTTTCATGAAAAACCCCTAAAAGGACCTTTTTGCAAAAGGTGCAAAGTATGAGGTAGAAATGTGAAATAATGGAAAAATGTGGGCTGCCAAAAGAGGGAAAAGTGTTCGGTTAGGCTTGGGTAAAGTAGAAATAGCATGCATTTCATTATACGAGCCTAGGGACTAAAACGTAAAAATGTAAAAGGTTAGGGGCAAAACAGTCATTTGGACTGGGGGTGAAATTTAGACTTGAAAAGGTATAATGTGAGGTGTAAATAATTTAATTTTATTGTTATTGGCCCCGAGGAACAAATTTTGGAGGTCGATCGAGGAAAACGAAAAATTTCGGAATAACCGAAACACGATTTTGAGACGAATACCAGGTAAGTTCAGATAACTTAAAGTAAACTCATAGTATGCTTAATTGCATGATCTATGAATGTATGGTAACTAAATTTGATGATTGCATGAAAATCTATGAAATACATCCTTAATAATGACATGTTGATAAATGTCTCGGTTGAGGTTTAAAAGGGAATCTGATGGATAAACCATGGCTTACATGACTTGAGATAGTGCATGTGTTACAGAAAATATTTATCCCGGACAGGTGATCCGTTGATCTCAAATATAAAAAGGATCTAGCCTTGAAGGGTGTTCCTTGAGTGATCGAGCCTCCCGAAGAATATGTGTGCATTTTGGATTTAGCCCGGACGGGTAATCCGATTAGGGTCTAAATTTAGCCAGGATTGGTATGTCAGATCCGAGCTCATTAAAGGTGTTGATCGTGAGGTTTCGTGATAGGTTTTAAATATTTATAATTACTCGTTCTTGAAACTGACTATTATAGCAATGTAGGCAAGTGTACCTATCGAACAGTAGTATAGTTTTAGCAAGACCGGATTGTCAAACCCAAAGGAACTAAAAGTACTAGTAATGACTGTCTTTTTATTATCTAGCCTACGAATAAAGAGGTTTTTGTTTTAACTAACTAATTATCTAAACTAAGAACTCACAGAGAATAGAATTGGGAAGTTGCTTTTGGGAAAATCGATTGAATGAAGGCAATACCTAAGGAAAAATCCACCTAGACTGTACTTGTTATTTTGGCTCCGAATTGGACGATTTATTCATTTAAATTGTTCCATAGAGATCCCTAAATTATGTTATTATCCCTATTCAAGACTAATAACATCTAATCCCTAGATTGAATAATCGAGACTTATTCTCTAATTAACACTCTAGGGTTGCATTAACTCGATCTATGGATCCTCTTATTAGGTTTTACCCTAATCTGCCAAATCTTGTCACCCTATGTCTAGGTGCGCAATCAAATCCGCTTAATTATGACAAATCTACTCTTAAACAGGGTCTATTCCTCCTCTGAATAAGAGCTTATCTTGAATCGGTATCCTGGGATATCAAAACAAGAATTAAGAACACATAATTAAGAAAAAGTCAAATATTTATCATACAATTCAGAAAATAATAACAAGATTCGTCTTAGGTTTTATTTCCCTTAGGTATTTAGGGGATTTAGTTCATAACTAAATAAGAAAACATCTCAGAATGATAAAGAATACAAAACATAAAGAAAACCCAAAACTCCTGAAAGGAAATTGAGGAGAGATCTTCAATCTTGATGATAAATCCGGCTTTTGAGATGGATCAATCAGCTTCCTTGGAGTAATTCCTTACTCCCCTCCTCTCCGTCCTCTTTTCTTCCTTCTCTAGGGTGTATTTATAGGCTTTGGAATGCCTAAAAACCCTCAAAATTAGCCTTTTCCGAATTGGACTCAACTTGGACTCGGCAAGGACACGCCCGTGTGACACACCTGTGTACGATTACTTTAGGCCGTGCTCGAGCCTACCATATTGACATGGCCGTGTAGTCTACCCGTGTGAGGAGGTCTAGGCCGTGTTAATTTCGTTCTTTAGCCCATTTTCTTCATTTTTAGCCCGTTTCTCGTTCCTTTTGCTCTTCTATGCTCTCCTAAGTGTAAAACATGGAATTAAAGCATTAGGAGCATCGAATTCACCAATTCTAATAGAAAATCATCCATAAAATGTGTTAAACAAGGGGTAAAAATATGTATAAATTACGGTTTATCAAATACCTCCACAATTAAGCATTTGCTTGTCCTTAAGCAAAATTCTCAACTCATAATCAAAATAAATTCTTCTCAACTTATAATTTCTATCGATAATATGTCAGAATAATCCATAGGTAATCATACATTGAGAATTCAACTAAAAGAACATAAAAGTTTCAAACATTGCAAGTTGAGTATTTAATCATGCAAACATAGGTGTCTCTCCTCATTTAAGTAATTACCTTTGATTCAGAATACCATAGAGTTTTACATCCTCACTACAGATTCACTCAAATCACTCGAGGTGTTTAAGGACAATAAATGTAGCACTCAATAGTCAATAATGAAAAGTCATTACCATAGGCTTGCATGAAAATCAAATCTCCACCACTATAATTTAAGATGATACGTCAATCAAAAGGTCTTTAGAAGGTTGTAATAAGGTTTGGTTAGGGGGTGTGGTCGCAAGCCGAAAGAAAGGGTTAGAATCGAGATTGAATTGAAAAATTACCTAACTAGAAAAAAAGTTTATCATCACTTGTGTACAACAGAGCTTCTTTTCAGATTAAGGAAATTAACTTCTGAAACTTACAAACAGAAGATCACTACTAATATGTATACATTTTTTTTAAGAACAAGTCAAATTACAGAGTAGAATAAAACATAGCTAAGTAACTATTTCAATTCAAATATCGACAAAAATAGGGCTTAAATTAATTTAGGGGATTGCAACAATAATAGGTTAAAGGTTAATATTAAGGGTAATATAAGAAATGGCTTGTTAGGCTCAAGGGCTTTCACTAGGGGTTAATTGTGGAGGTAGGCTTTTCATGGCATGAGTGGGTTAATCCTAAATGCCTTAATCATTTTGACATATCAAATCAAATGGTGCGGTCTCAACATGAATAATCAAGCAAGTTCTAGAATAACAGTTCACTACTAACGCACTCAAAGCAATAATAAAAGTGAGCATGAAAGAATTAATAGATGCTCAAAAGGCTCAAAAATCTCACAAAAATTATGGCTTTTTCATGTTTAAAACTTGTGAATCCCAACTCAAATAATACCTAAATTTTGGGGAAACAACCTAAGATTTAAATTCTTAAAAATCAACTTATCATGCTTGATTCTCTAATGTCTTAAAGTTTAAACAATCAATGCATAATTGCTTATGTTTTAATTCAAGATATATCAATCAAAATCATAAATCAATTAAAATTTATCCTAAATATGATATGAAAGCTTTTCAAGAGAACAAGGCAGTCATTCAAGGATTTTTCTAATTAAATAAATACCCTCCACACTTAAGATGTACATTGCCCTCAATGTACAAAGATAGATATTAGAGTTTAAAAATATGATAGGTAGAGAAGTGAAACTTCCTGCATGATGAATTCCTCGAACTGGAGTTTTGGAGAGTAATCGGTTCGAGAGTGGAGGAGGATACTCCAGCGGTTGTAGAGGTTCATTAGGCCATAAGTCTTGCGCCAAAAGGATATTATATCTAGTGGTAGCTATGGTCGTGGCGAGCAGGACATGGCAGTCATGGAGAACCTTTCCCGGTGGAGTTTTAGTTCCTATGTGATGATAAGCTTAAGAGCTCTATATAACTGTGATAAAATTAGGAACTTTTTAGGGGATATTAGGAAGCATAATTACTCAATAAGAAATAACCGAAATTAATAATTAAAAATAAAATTTCTAAAATCTAATAAAAATAAAAAGTAGTTTTAATAAAAATTAAAAACATAAAATAATAAATAAATGTTTTTAAACATCTTCATCGCTGGATGGTTCGCGAGGTGGGACTGGCGATGAGATGTGGAGGTGCTGACAAATCTGCTGTAGAGTAGCATCAATATTGTCAAATCGTTGAAAACACTACTTCTCGAATTGAGTGAGGCACTCAGAGATGTCAGGTTATGAAGCCGCCGCATGAACTGGACAAGAGTGTGGTGGTGGCTGAGTCGGTGGGTCCTCGTGTTGTGGGGGGACATCATCAGGAATGTCCTCGTAGGCCTCCTCGTCGGTAGATTGGGTGAGACGATATTAGGGAGGGTAGGTTCCTCGGTGCCTCTCGATCATCCTCATGCTAAGCATGCTCGAGATGCCTTGTGGAGACATCTGGCCGATGAGGGTGAGGGATGATTCTTGGGCCGCGGTGTTGAGGAGCTCGAAGTCTCGCACCAGTCGAGTCACGTAGGGCCCAATAGAGATGACCCCCTTCCTATGCCGCTCTGTCTAGTGCTGAATCGCGAGGGCGATGAAATATGCAAGGTTGATGATGTGCCCTTGTGACATGCACCATAAGAAGTAGGCGTCGTGAGTGTTGACGACGCCAGTGCTCTCTCGCCTCCTTGTAGTCATGTGAGCCAAAATGGCGTGTAGGTACCTCAGGGATGGTGGGAGAACTAATGCCTTGGAGTGGCTAGGATTGTAGGAGGCTGCGCCAGGGGCCGAAGTGTGCCAGCACTTCGAGGGAGAGAAATGTATGTAGCGAGTGAGAGCATCTAAGTCATTCTCTTCCTTGAACTCCTCCGTATATAATCCCAGTGCCGTACCAAATTTTGGGACGCTGAGCTGGTGGACTAATCCTCCTAGACGAAATTGCACCGTGCCGAGATCATCGTAGTTTGTCATTATTGTTTGGAAATGGAACATTTAGCATAGTTCCATCGTGAGCTCGAGGTATGTTGGTTCGATGATCCCAAAGAATAGCTCCCAAGGGCTGGTGGTTAATAAGGCCTGAATCGCATCAGCCAATTGAACTTGTTCTACTATGGCCTAGTCTATGCAACGGCCCGCAATTAAAGGTTGAGCCTGAAGTATCTGGAAAAGTTCTTCTTAGGGCCCACGGGGAAACTATAGGAGGGGGTGATGAATTTTCGCGGTTGGACCTGCAGAAGATGACGCTCCCTTTTGTTTCTTGGAAGCAGGGACAATGGCCTTTTTACTACGTGAAGATGACATGGTACTCTAGAAAGGGGAGAATGGACGTCAAAAATGAAGTTAGAGGCGGCGCACAGGTGTGGCAGGGAGGCCATGTGAACTTGCAGCGGCTAGGGTTAGGGTTTTTGAATGGGAAAGAAAGTGAATAGTGTAGGGTATTTATAGATTTTGGGCCACACGGCCATGGCACATGCTTGTGTTCCCCAATTTTTGCCCATTTTTTCGCGTTTTTCCTATTTCGGCCCGTCTAAAATTCGTCCTACGCCCGTGTACCTCGGGTGTGTAGGTTCACACAGCCATGTCGTACGACAGTGTGTAGCTTTGTTCGCTTCTCCGACGCTCGTGTGAGAAATCCCCACGCCTGTGTCAATCTAATATGTTCGAGAAAGGGTGTGAGACACGGGCGTGTCACACGCCCATACTAGTTTCACAGTTTCAACCACGGGTCTTCAACACGGGCGTGTCGCACGTCCGTGTTATTTTGGCAGGCTCGACCACGGCCATGTCGCACGGCCGTGGCATTTTATCGTAGCCCGTGTTTGGGGAAATCCTTGCCCTGTTTTCACACGGCCATAAACACGCCCGTGTGCTTGGCCGTGTCTCTGTGGAAAACCTATATTCGAGAGCTCCGTTAGTAAGTTAGATATTGAAGACTAAATTTTTAAATAAGTTAATACAGTTATTACTCGGGTTGCCTCCCGAGAAGCGCTTATTTATAGTCTAAGCTTTATTTACCTCTCCGTTGAATAATCATGGTGGTTTGAGGAGTTTATACTCCTCATTCCTGCCATCAATCTCATCAAAATAAGGTTTTAAACGGGTGTTGTTTACCTTAAAAGTGCCGAACTTGGGGTGCCTTACCTCGACCATACCAAATGAGAAGATACTAAGTACCGTAAGAGGGATTTATTCATTCGGTGCGGTAGCGAAAATGTGGGGATCTACGGTATCTAATAAGACTCTATCTCCAATCTTAAGTTGATTTGGAAAGGTATTGAGCTGGTTCTGTCGTAGATTCAGTTTGTCGGGTGTTCTTGGGTTATGCGTCGACCATTCATCGAGTTCCTCGATTTGTAATCTTCAATCTTCATGAGCAGGTCATCTACTATTGCTTGAGAATGACTCGTATGCTTCATTCAAATGATCACCTTCAGTTCCCGATGTGTTGCCAGAATTGCGAGCTTGAAGGGTGATTGTTTCGTCTCCCACACGGAGTGTGAGTTCACCTGTGCCAACATCAATAATCATTTTAGCAGTTGCTAAAAAGGGCCTTCCCAGAATTAAAGGAGTGTTGCTATCCTCCTCTATGTCTAAAACGATGAAGTCGACGGGAAATATAAATTTATCGATTTTTACTAGCACATCTTCAATAATACCCCTAGGAAATCTTATAGTTGTATCTGCTAGTTCAATGCTCATCCTAGTCTGTTTGGGTTTTCCGAGACCTAGTTGCTTAAACATTTTATAAGGCATTACGTTGATACTAGCCCCTAAATCAACTAATGCATTATTAACATCTAAACTACCAATTAAGCAAGGAATCGTAAAACTCCCTAGGTCTTTTAGTTTGTTCGGTCGCTTATTTTTCAGAATAGCTGAGCACACTGCATTTAGCTCCACATGCGACGCCTCGTCCAACTTCCGCTTATTTGCTAAAAGCTCTTTTAAAAATTTCATTGCGTCCGGTATCTGCGATAGGGCTTCAATAAATAGTAAGTTAATATGTAATTTTTTTAAGAGTTTAAGGAATTTACCAAATTGTTCATCTGAGCGGTCTTTTCTTGTCGCGTTGGGGTATGGCACACGAGGTTTATGTTCGACATTCACCGTTTTGTTTTTATTGTTATCTACCTCACCTTGACCTTTGTTTACCACAATTTCTTGCCCCAGTTCTGGTTCAGGCTCAACAACTCCTTCTTCATCTTGAATATTAATTGCGTTGAGCTGTTCCCTTAGGTTGGGTTCAGTATTACTTGGCAAGCTACCTTGTGGTCGTTCGGAAATTAGTTTGGAAAGCTGGCCTATCTGAGTTTTGAGCCCTTGGATCGACGCTTGTTGATTTTTAAGTGCTGTCTCGGTGTTCTGGAAACGAGTTTCTGACACCGAAATAAACTTTGAGAGCATCTCTTCAAGGTTCGGCTTCTTTTCCTGTTGGTAGGATGGTTGTTGGTAGCCTGGAGGTGGTTGTGGTATTTGATTTCCTTGACTGCTCCACGAGAAATTGGGGTGGTTCCTCCAACCTGCATTGTAAGTGTTACTATATGGATTGTTTTGAGGTCGAGGATTATTACCCATGTAGTTTAATTGCTAGTTATCCATGTTGTGGCCATAAGGTTGGTATTCTGAATGGCTTGTTCCACTTCCACTTGCTTCGCACTGCATTATTGGGTGAACCTGCGAAGAACTAAGAAAACCATCAATCTTTTTATTTAAAAGTTCTACTTGATTAAAGAGCATGGTGACCGAATCGACGTTATAAACACCAACTGTTTTCGTTGGCTTTGTCCTCATGACTTGCCACTAGTAGTTATTCAGTGACATCTCCTCTATAAACTCATAGGCATCTTCAGGTGCTTTATTATTGATGGTTCTGCCAGCAACTGCGTCAACCATTTGTCGAGTCGAAGGATTCAGGCCATTATGGAACATTTGAACCTGTGGCCAAAGTAGTAACCCATGGTGAGGGCACCTTCTCAAAAGGTCCTTGTATCTCTCCCATGCATCATAGAGTGTTTCTAAATCCATCTACACTAAAGAAGAGATATCATTACGTAATTTAGCCATTTTAGCCGGCGAAAAATATTTTAGTAAAAATTTTTCGGTCATTTGTTCCCATGTAGTAATTGACCCTCATGGTAACGAGTTCAACCACTGTTTAGCTTTGTTCCTCAATGAAAAAGGGAATAACCAAAGACAACTGACATCATCAGAGACACCATTAATTTTAAATGTATCGCATTGTTTTAAGAAGTTGGACAAATGAGCGTTGGGATCTTCATCCTGTAAACCATCAAGCTGAACAAATTGCTGTATCATTTGAATAGTGTTAGGTTTTAATTCAAAAGTATTTGCAGCTACAGCAGGTCTAACTATGCTCAATTCAGTTCCTGTTAAAGAAGGTTTAGCATAATCATACATAGTGCGTGGAGCAGGATTTTGATTAATCGCAATTGCAGAAGGTAGCTGATTGCCTTGGTTTTCAGCCATCTCTTCAGTTGGGGGTTGAATATCGTCTTCTTGCTCGTTCCCTGTGTATTTTAAGCTTTGCCTTATTTCTCTTTGATTTCTGCGAACTATACGATCGATTTCTTCATCAAAAAGTAATGGTCCTGACGGATTTCTTCTTGTCATAAACTATAAAAACCTGCCAAGAGAAGGAAAAAGTAAATTAATAAATAATAATAATAAATTAAAGTGCACGAAAAATAAATGGCTAAAGTAATAAAAATTGAGTGTTCCTAATATTTCAGTTCCCCGGTAACAGCTCCAAAAACTTGATCGCGAGGTTTCATGATAGGTTTTAAATATTTATAGTTACTCGTTCTTGAAACTGACTATTATCGCGATATAGGTAAGTGTACCTATCGAACAGTAGTATAGTTTTAGCAAGACCGGATTGTCGAACCCAAAGGAACTAAAAGTACTAGTAATGACTGTCTTTTTATTATCTACCCTAAGAATAAAGAGGTTTTTGTTTCAACTAACTAATTATCTAAACTAAGAACTCACAGAGAATAGAATTGGGAAGTTGCTTTTGAGAAAATCGACTGAATGAAGGCAATACCTAAGGAAAAATCTACCTAGACTATACTTGTTATTCTAGCTCCGAATCGGATGATTTATTCATTTAACTTGTTCCGTAGAGATCCCTAAATTATGTTATTATCCCTATTCAAGGCTAATAACGTCTAATCCCTATATTGAATAACTGAGACTTTTCTCTAATTAACACTTTAGGGTTGTATTAACTCGATCTATGGATCCCCTTATTTGGTTTCACCCTAATCCGACAAAATCTTGTCACTCTATGTCTAGGCGTACAATCAACTCCGTTTAATTATGACAAATGTACTCTTAAACAGGGTCTATTCCTCCTCTGAATAGGAGCTTATCTTGAATCTGTATCCTGGGATATCAAAACAAGAATTAAGAACACATAATTAAGAACAAGTCAAATATTTATCATACAATTCAGAAAATAATAACAAGATTCATCTTAGGTTTCATTCCCCTTAGGTATTTAGGGGATTTAGTTCATAACTAAATAAGAAAACATCTCAGAATGATAAAGAATACAAAACATAAAGAAAAACCAAAACTCCTGAAAGGAAATTGAGGAGAGATTTTTAGTCTTGATGATGAATCTGACTTTTGGGATGGATCAATCGGCTTCCTTGGAGTAATTCTTTACTCCCTTCCTCTTTTCTTCCTTCTCTAGGGTGTATTTATAGGCTTTGGAATGCCTAAAAGCTCTTAAAATTAGCCTTTTCCGAATTGGACTCAACTTGGGCTCGGTAGGGACATGCCCGTGTGCGATTACTTTAGGCCGTGCTCGAGCCTGCCAAATTGACAGGTCGTGTGGCCTGCCCATATGAGAAGGTCAAGACCATGTTGATTTTGTACTTTGGCCCATTTTCTCCATTTTTAGCCCTTTTCTCGTTCCTTTCGCTCTCGTATGCTCCCCTAAGTGTAAAAACATGAAATTAAAGCATTAAGAGCATCGAATTCACCAATTCTAATGGAAAATCATCCATAAAATGCGTTAAACATGGGGTAAAAATATGTATAAATTACAGTTTATCAGGTGTTTATCACTATAAGGGATTTAGCCTGGACTGGTAATCCCGACATCACCTTATGTGTTTAAATACGATGGATTTAGCCTAGACTGGTAATCCCGCCGTAAGATATGAGGTTCGCAGGAGTGCGTAGTCCATTGAGATTTTCAAGAAACTCAACGGGATTAACATGAGATATAAAAATAAAAATATTGGATGATGAGCTCATCTAAGACAAATTACATGGTGTATTATTATTGTGACTAACTTGTTGATTAAGTGCATGTGATAGGGAAACCATTTCATTCTTGTTGGTATATTTGCTAAATATGGTTATATGCTAATTACTTGGTAAGTTCACTTTCCAGTTATTCAGGCTTACTAAGCATGTAAATGCTTACCCCTCTCTTTTCCCTGTCTTACAGAGCTCGAGGACTTGTAAAGATTGGAAGACGGTTGGAGAATCAACACACTATGAATTAGTCCAGCTTTGGTATATAGATACTCTTATTTTGTTCAATGGCATGTATAAAGCTTTGGTTCATTTTGTGATATGTGTCATTTGAATTGCCCATATGAAAGCTTGTAAAAGTTTACATATCTTCTTGTATTTGGCCATAGAAATTGGCTTATTTTGAAGTAGGCTATGACCTACAAATCTATGGATGTTTATGTTTACATGGAGTGGCTTGCCCATAATTGGCAATGAGTTACAATAATGAGCCAATCTTAAAGGTGTTAATGAGGTATAGAAAATCCTTAATAAAAGGAAATAACCTAGCCTGTATAAAACCGATGATATGAAGTTTACATGCAATGAGGTTTTTTAAGGATATATGTAAGTATATAATCTGGCCTTATTATGTATGAAGGTAACCTATAAGTGTGATTGGTTGATAGAGGGTGAACAAAGGCTTAGAATAGCCTAACAAGGTCCACACGGGTAGACACACAGACGTGTGTGACACACGGATTGCCCCTAGGGGCGTGTGGTATGGCCGTACGTCCTCTGCACCTAAAATTTTAAGTCAGTGTCGAGCACGAGCTAGACACACGGGCGTGTGTCTTGGCCGTGTGCCCCTGAATGTATGCTGACATCATAAACAGAGAGTTACACGAGCTGAGGGCACGGGTGTGTCCAAAGCCACACGTGCATGTGCAACCACACAGCCCCACCCACACAGGCGTGTGACTCACTAAAGCAAGGAAATTTAACAAGTTGCCCAAAGTTTATCGAATGTTCTCGGTTTTGTCCCAAACCGCCCCAATGTATGTTTTAGATCTCGAAGGCCTGTATAAGGGATGATATGCATGTGTTTGAAAAGTTTTAAATTTTGGGTGAAATTAGGTGACCTGATTTAGTGTGTTTGTGAATGTGTAAGCCCGAATTTAGCCGTATATGTTTTCAGTTAGTGCTGCAACCGGTGCTAACATTGTAAGTGTAAGCATGGCGTGTACGAGTTATTCCCCACAGGTAGTGCAGGGTTGGATGGAGGCAAGTGCAGGGTTGGATGGGATAGCATGCATCCATGCATTCACACATTCTGTTTATTACTGAGATGGGCCAGGTCCAATTGATTCTGTTATGGACTGTGGCCCAAATGATATTGTAATGGGTTTTGTCCCACGTATGCTCTGAACTGGACTGTACTGTTACTGTTAACGGGCTCTGGCCCAGACTGTTTCTGTTTTAGTATACTGACTATTTTTATTTTAGGAGATTACACACTGAGTTTTCTTAAACTTACCCCGTTTTTAACTGTGTAGGTAATCCCCAGCCTTAGACGATTTGGAGTCGCGAGGGACTCGGAGGTGGCCACACGACCGCAAATTTTTTTTATGCTTAAATTTATTTATATTTAAAATTTCACTTTGGGTTTTGATTCTGTAATAAAGCCTCTTAAACTTAAGTTATTTTATTTTGGCTTTATTTATTTGATACTTAACTGATAGTGATAGAACGCTGGTTTTCGAAAAGATTAACTGTTTTCAAAACATCGCGTTTTCGCAACATTTTTGGATATTGCTTCCGCAACAAACAATGTTTTTAAATTAAAGACGTTTTAAATGGTTAATAAATGGTTAAGATATTTTGAGTTTTTAACAAAGAGATTTCAACTCAGAAACAAATTTCTACCAACAAGTCCAATTTTTGAAAGACACAGCAACATGACACGACAAATTCGGCCATAACCTCTAGGTCGGGTTTTGGGTGTTACAAATATAACATTAAAGATAGTGGTTTGATACATTCCTTGAAGCCTTGTCCTATTTATTCTTCTGTTCGAGTTCTGTTCGTGTGTTCAAGATTTTTCTTTATCGCAGATTTGTACTAACACATATTATCCAAAAGGTTAAGCATATATTTTCAAGTCATCACCAAGACATTATTACCAAGCCTCAATACAAGTCATTATGTCATTTAACAAACACGATTCTGCCCAATTAATGGATATGAACAAATACAAATATGTGATTATCCACCCAAGACACGCTAGAATGCTCAATCGAGCTAATCCAACCAAGAACATGCTTGGGCACCAAGTGCCAAGCCCGTAGGCTTTACATCCACCCCCAGAAACATTCTAAGATCACTGTAAATATAACTTGGTAACCCACAACAAATGTTGGATTCTAGTACATCCAGCGTAATAATAACTAGTCATATATCATCATCTTATTACATATCAATCCTATACAACACGCAAAATAACCAATTAACATGCCAATTGTATCCTATCTTATGTTCATTTGGGCTCGATACATATAACCATTTAATATTTTCCATTTCAATTCATTTCTCACCATAGCAATCATAACATTTAAATTCACAATCAATATCACCAAAATACATAATTCACTAAAACATTACCAAAATACATAAAAAAAATATCGTATGAACTTACCAGGGCCAAACAGTAAAGAAAGCAGCATTAAAGACTGGTCAGCAATTTTTTTTTCCATGATTATCTACTAGTTCTTGATCTATACAATAATTTTATTTCAATTTATCAATTTCAATTACATTATGACATTCAATTTGATGCATATGACTTCCTATTAACATTTTTTACAATTCCCCTAAAGTTTTACACTTCGTTCAATTTAGTTCTTAAAACTGAAACGATCTTATTTCCATAATTAAACCTTAAATCATAGTGTCAAATTCAATATCATCCTTATACAGCCTTCAAGTACTGAAATTTTAAAAGAAACCTATGCCAAATTTAACATACATTCAATTTAGTCCTTAAACTTAAAAACTACTCAAAATCACTTTACAAAATCGTCATATTTCATCATCAAGCTTCAAACTCAACCATTAACAACTAAAAAGCTTCAAGAACATCAATGTAAGTTTTCAAAACTTTAACAATATTTCAAGATAGTCCCTGAGTTAGCTAAATTAAGCTACAATGATCTCAAAAACATAAAAATTACAAGAAATAGACAAAAATTGACTCACTAATTGAAGAACAAAGCTTGGACGAAAACTAAGGGTTTCTTTTCTACCACAATAGATTTTCAATTGAATAAGATGAAGATGAAGTCTTTTTTTTATTAGTTTAACTTATATACCTAGGATTAGACTAGGTTAATTACCATTATGCTAATTAAGCTTAGTTAACTTAATTATAAACCAAATTAACTTAAATAAGTGGGTTCCATCATCCATTAGCACCGTCCATACCAATTCTAATAGGCCAATTGCATAGTTGGTCCATTAGTTAATTAAAATAATAATTAAAAAATATTTTCACGTCAAATTTGTGGTCCCAAAACCATTGTTCCAATTTCACTGAAAATAGGTTGTTACAGGTTGAACTTGGTGTAATACCATTTAAGAATTATAATTTTGATGTTATATCAAATCTCATTTTGCTAAAGTTTTTGTGTTGTGGCATGTTACATGAATTTTTTTTTTTGCATAATGATTTATATATGTTAAATGATTATGGTGAAAAGGAATGGCCTAATTGATATTGTATATTGTGATTGGAAATGGTTAAATGAAATTGGATTGATGTAAATGTTTCTTATTATGCTCAATGGTTCGATGAAATGGTATTTATTTGGATTGAATTATATAAATTGGAAATGCTATATGACTAAAATGATGATATGTGTTCCAAAAATGATATGTTATATAATAATTGAATGATACAACTGAAGTATATAAATATTTGATGAAACCGATTAAACGACATTGAATTAAGTTGAATGGTATTGTATAAATGGAATTGCTTTGAGACTACATCTGATGATCTCACCTTATTATTGTTAAATGTGGAACTAGGGAAGTCATGTAGTAGCTAAATTGGTATAATAATAGTGATTGAGGTGACTTTGTTGTTTTAATTCCTATGAACTTACTAAGCATTTGTAATGCTTACTTTATTTCATTTTCTATTTCTATAGTTGGCATTTTACAGAACATGCCTGTCGAATCACTCTAGAGCTCACAGTATCCAGCTTCTGACTCGGTAGACTTTGAATCGTCCTAAAATTGATTATGTGGCATATGTTTAGGTTTTAATGTGTCTAAGTGTTTATTTTGGGATGATAGTCAAATGATTCATATATATATAATGCTTGTCTTGAATGTGCATATGATATGTATATAGTTTTGATGTGTATAAGAGTTTACTTGGAATAAGGATGACTTTGATCCTTAAAAGGCATTTGAATTGAATGCTCAATTGGCATGTTATAATTGAGTATAAAGGTAATATGGTAAGTAATGATTAAAACATTTGAATAGCAAAATGTGTTTGTACAAATGGCAACAATGTGATGAGAATGGTACCTAATTGTTTGATAGTGTGTTTAGATTGAAATGATCATTGTGTATTGGTGCCATTGAGGCATGTTAGTTAGTTGATTAGGAAGTTGATTTATGGTATGTTTTGGCTTGGTTTTGTAATGTTCTGAGTAGATTTACAAATTGCCAAAATATGTTTTTGAGGCTACCTTTGGAAAATGATTTTGAAAGAAGCACTATATGGTCAAATTTTGTACTACACGGGCTAGCCATATGGCTGTGTGACAGACATGGGTTGGCCACACGCTCGTATGAGTACTATAGGTTTGGTCAATTATTTTTGACACGGCCTTAGTATGTTACACAGCTTAGTCACACGACCATGTGATCGCTGGATGAAAATTTTGTTGTTTTGACCCATATGACTTTAGAAAGTTACACAGCTTGGACATACGACTGTGTCCCTTATTTTCATGAATGCCCTTATCGTTTGAAAATGTTTCAATTTGATCCTTATTTGTGCTTAGGTCAACTTAAGAGCTTTCGTAAGCTTGATTAAGACTCTAATCGAATTGTATATCATAATATTTGAGTGTTTAGGACATGATTGATTATTAAAAGGATTTATTTATGATATAATTAATCTGTAAATTTTGAAAATGTTGCAAATTAGTCCTAATTAAATATTGGGTGATACTGGAGCATACGTAAACTCGTATAAGCCTTGAGAAATGTTGTATTTGGTTATTATGAATTGAATTGACTATGATTGTAAGATTTATGTTTAATTTGAGTATTAATTGTGTATTTATAAAGTATTACATGTTTATTTGAAATAATCTATGTGAATTGAATGTGTACTATTTCAGTTATGACTGTAGCATTATGTAGCTCGAGTTCAACGACCAGACCGAGTAAGGAGTGTTACATAAATGCTATGAGATATTAGCATGTTTTACTTGGGTTTTCACATATGATTCTACCATAAAAATGGACTCTAAGATTTATTGTAACTCATCTCAAACCATGATGACCGAACTTGATGGCTTAAGGAAGATTTGATCAACTTGCCTGATTGTGTAAGACTTGTTCTTATCCTTTAGCCTTGGTGATTTATGAATTGATATTTCTTGATTTATTAGGCTTATCCTGTGATACTCTTTGGATCTTATTTATCCAAAATTATTATGCTATTAAGGTTGATATTATCTCTACAATGAATAATTTAGAAGACTACCTCATTTGGCCTATAAATAAATAACTTATTCTCATATATTGATGCATCTTTTGGATAATGCTTGTGCATATTTTGTTAGGTTATTTGTTGTCAACTTTTGTTGTATTATTTGCATTCATTTCACGGGCATTATTTGTGAGAACTAAAAATAATTGTAAGTGAGGTTTTTGGTGAGTGGTTATAAAAGTTGGAGCTGCAATTGTTTATTGTGTAAGGGTAGATTAGGCTTTAGCCAATAAGTTCCTGAATCAATTGTTGGAATAAATTATTCATTAAGTAAGGCTTTACTGAGTAGGACTATTTTCGAACTAGATTAACAAATATCTTGTGTTTGTTTCTCTTCTTCTCTTATTTCCTTACTACATGTGCTCTGTTATATTGCGTCCAAACATTTGTCTAAACATCACCTGTCTAAACAACAAATTGGACAAATAACAGAATGAGGTTCTTACAATTGGTATCAGAGCTAGCTTCAAGGGGTGCTTGAGGACGATCTTACCATGATTTGCTACCATAGGGATTATAGAAGAATGAAGATCTATCACTAATGCTCCACTGCCTGTTGGATCCTTAAATTATGCTTACTAGAAAGCACAAATGAAGGCTTTTATAATTAATGTTGATTGATAAAGCTGCATAGGAAGCTATTAAGAAAGGATGGACAAAATTGGAGGTGATTGATGCTAAAGGAACTACAAAGGCTAAAGAGAATAATCAATATAATACTAATAAGAGAAGGGCTTCCTAAGCAAACTCCAACGCCTTGTATGTTATATTCAGTAGTGTTGACATGGAGTAATTTAAAATGATCTCCACTTGTGAATCAACAAAGGAAGCATTTACAATCTTGCAAGACCAACATAAAGAGAATACAAGTGTTCGAATGCCTAAATTGTAAATTTTGACTACTGGGTCAAAAAGTCTAAAAATTAATAAAGGTAAGACAATCTTATCTATGGGAAATATATGTCTTTGATGATTTAGGGAGGCCTTTAGTACACTCTATCCACCATACTTTTGCTGTGCCACCCTGACGAATCTCCCGAAGCAACCACTGTAGTGCTCTATTCCCTGGTTTGGCCCGAATGAAACCCTTATCTAGCACTACTACTGAAGTTTCCAACTTTCTAGCTAATTCACTCAGAACGTACGAATACGTTTGCACTCACATTCACATTAACACGTAGAGGAGACATATCGTAAATACTATAAAGACACACAAACAAACCAAGAGTGTAATGGGCGACAATGAACCAAGGCATATTGCTATAAAAACATTTCGAGAAAGGTAATGTGATCCCAATCCTACTCCAAATACAGGCAATTTCACAATTCAATCATAGATATTTTAATCAAGCAGTCTAATTACTATGGGAATCTAGGTCAAATGGTTATGTTATCCTAGTCCCGAGTATTGACAACTTACATCCAATTGTTTGAATAACCTGGCTTTGATACCATCAAATGTGGCACCCCAAACTCAGTCAGGACAATTCGACTCGAATCTGAAACGTCACATTAGTCACTAAAGTGACCCAAAGCACCACGCAATGTTTTAGTATGTAATTAATTATTTGTTTTCTTTTTCAATCAACAACAAAAGTCTCATACTTGCATTCAACTCATATATAGACAGTAATAAACAATTGAAACCTAGTTAGATGTTTTTTCTAACAAAGTTTACTCAAATGAGACATAAGGGAAAAAATATCATTTCTTGTCCTAACCATATATATATGTATAATCAAATTAAAGGTACATTTTATATCTAAAATCTTTTTAGGAAAATTTTGTAAATAATTAGTTTAAATCTGAATAACAATTCTTTGTTAATTTTAAAAACATGCATCTTAGGTACTAAATCGTAATATTGATAGAATATTAAAAATAATCTAATTACAAAATTCTGAATAGATTTATGAGATTAAACATCTAGGACTCTGGTATGTGAATTTTCAAAGCATTTTGCAAACGTTCAGGACTCCATTTACACCACCAAAATCCAAAGATGACACTAACAGTCTATAAGTCTAATCCCAAAATAATAATAACAATAACCCACATTGTCTTTATTTAAAGTATCTAAAAAATCACAAAATAACCTACTCAAAAGTTACGCCTTGGATAGATCACCACACTTGCCCACTCCTCACTCATTGGATACACTACTAGCCTGCAAGTTTTAGGAAAAGAGTGTGAGTTTTTCAAGCTCAGTAAATGTTCGAAAGTACTACCAAACATACACAATAGCATAAGTTAAATAATAGCATACTAGGGCACATTTACAACCTCATTATCATCAAGTCAAAATAATATTTTCATGCTTCATTATTTTATAACTCTAGCATATTCCCTTACATGTATTTACACATGACATAACTCATATATAATTCAAGTAATGACAATTTGATAACTTGAGATTGTAGAATATATTAATGGACTCAATCACCACACATTGGATAAATGAATCTCCATCACACCAATGACTCAAAGAGTCTAACATGTTCCCAAAGTGTAACATTAAGCTAAACACTCTCCAACACACCAGCATGTCTCGATGAATGTAGCTTAATTCGATATTCCCTTATCTCTCCAACATGTCTTGGGCTATAATGCCCAAATCACAAAACACATAGGTGAGTGCTCACAATCGTATGCATGCCAACTATATCCAATGGTCTCAAGAGATAAAAAGGCCAAAATATCCACAATTACACTATTATTTACATCCCTTTTACATATAACCTTAGCTTGTTTAATAGTTAATTCAAATCATCTTGGTATATGTTTTTGATTTCATGCTTGAAGTCATAATTTATGTTTTTCAGTCTTTTTTAATATATGTTAGATACTCAAATAAAGTTACTTGGTCTTGTAGGACAAATTGGGAGCTAAAGTTTCATATTCGGGCCGAAACTGCTACCATGTTGCGATACGAAGACATCATGGTCGCAACACTGAAGATAGAGGAAAAAAATACCTAGGATGAAAATGCCTGTTGTGTCACAACACCAACCTATGTTGCAACACATATAGAATACATGTTTATCGAATATACATTTAATTGCTCTATATATGCCACAATAATGCTCATTGAGCTATCATTTATCAAACCTCATATGTGTGTATTAAAATTAATAAGCCATATATCACATTTATGTATTTTCACATATTATCTATAGTAATAACATCACATATCACAACTCATATTACTTAGGAGTAATTTCACAACAAGGTAAAAAGTATAGAAAAAACATACTCTCAGAACTTGGGATAGAGTTTTAGGCTAATCCTAAGCTCCTGATTAACATTATGAATTGCACGTATAAGTAGCGACTCTAGAATACTCATCGATCTCGTTTTCGCTTACTAGCTGAAAGCTTAAACAAGCTTTGCCTTGCCTTTCATCTTGCTCGTAAAGGGCTCCAATGGTTCCAAAACTTCACAAACATAATACACATAATATGTACACATCATTATCAGCCACAAACACATCAGAAATCAAACAAAAACACAGAATCTACCTAGCTCCTCTTTAAATAGAAAATTTTGACTAGTTTAGTCGAAGCTTAGATATCTTGATCCGGACTTATTTCTATTGCCTAAAATTGATTCTAAACATCTAATTGTTCACTTTTAAATAGATTTCAACCTTAAAACATAGAATTTCATAATTATGTTTCTGGAAAATTTTAACATTCATGACTACTTTGAACGAAAAATCATTCAATCCTTCAAATCTCTTAACGATTGATTAAAGTGAGTTTAGAAACCTTCTAATCTCATCAAAAAAAAGTTGAAAAACACTTAGAAATGACAATTTAGTTTGAAAACCAATATTTCGCCATTACTGATCTCAATTTCGACTAGAACATGAAATTCTTGTTACAACGAATCAAAACCCAATTAAAAAGGCTAGAATATATCAAAACTTAAAAAAGAAATGAAACCTTATTTTGATTGAGAAGAAAAATGAATGAAAGATAGAAGTTTAGAAAAAAAATTGGGAATCGAATGAGAAAATTGATAACGTTTTTGATGGTTTTCTTAAAAATTGAGAGAGGTATCTGGTGTTTGGGGAAAAGAAAATCAATTGAATAATTTGCTTGAAAGTAATTAGAAAGTTTTGATGCTTGTAAATTTTTTGAAATGTTGGGAATAGGAATGGGAAGAGTCATGCATGAACTTTAGAGTATTGGGGGAAATATGTTGTTTTATAAACTTTGGTACAATTGTATTTGAGCTACTGCCAAATTTAACCCTTTTTACAAATCAGTCTTGTTTTTAAATTAAAATCATTTTTGTCGTTTCTTTGTAAAATTTGATTTTGTTTTTGAAATTCGTTTTAACGAAAATATTTTTCAATCACTAAATTCTTAATTCCCAAACTTAATTTTGGCTCTAATTTTCGAAAACTAATGTCAAGCCCAAATCGATAAAACTCAGTTCGCTAACTCAAAAATACTAAGCCAAATTTTGGTATATGACAAAATGTGCTAATGGTAAGAATTGAACTTGGAAATGGCATGATTGGTATGTGATTTGAATGGCTTGAATGATCTTATGGAAGGTTAAATGGATACTTTAATACATGTTTTGATTAGTCTTATACAAGTTTTCGTGTGCAATTATGCACTAAGTGAATAAAAGCTTTGATTTATCATGAAATTGGTAACTCAAGGACAAATTTTACCAAAAACAGGTTCCTTTTCCCGATGTCGATCTTCCCTCGTTGCAATGTTGGCCAACAGTTTGTGATTTCTTGACGCAAGTGGTCCAACGTCATGATATGACATACTATTTGGTGACGTCACGACGTGGAGAGAGTCTCATCACAACGTCGACCCTGTACTTTTCAAACATTGCAATTTTCTCCTTGTTCGATCTGAAGTCGACTTAAGAGCTTTCATAAGCTCGATTAAGGCTCGATTTTTTATTATATATCCTATTATGCATGAAATTTTATCACAACTTGATAATGGAATGAATTGATTTTTATGAATTGTATGTGGGTTGCTCTGGCAACTGTGGTAGCATTCCGTAGCTTAGGTTCGGTGACCGGACTAGGCGAGGGGTGTTACACTCCTTGTTAGAGATTTTTTATAGAGAGATATTATATGTAATATGAGATATTTGGGGCGAGTGATTTGTAACAATTGGGGTCGATGTTGGGGTTGAAGTAACTGCTTTATGTAACGGTAGGATTGTTAAATAAAATCATTCTCTGAGCGAGACTCCACAGATGTAGGATTGAGGAATCATATCAGCGTTAACAAATATCATGTACTGATTCTCTCTTTACCTTCTCTTTGAATCATATTTTTGGATTGATTGTGCAAACTCTCTAATTTTGTCCAACTTCTATTCCAACAAAAGCTAAATCAATTTTTTTTTGAACAACTATAAACCAAGTTTTCTTGTCACACCAATAAGTCGAATGTCATATCTGGAACAAAGTGCAAACTGAAGGCTTTTTACAAATGTTTTTCTATTGTAGACATATTTTTTGTTATTTCAACTTATGGATATTAGTGTTAAATAAAGTTTATTTTGTACTTAAATAAAGTTTATTTTGGATTATTCACTCTGATTTACGTAATGTTTAGTCTTACTAAGTTTAAGGACGACCAGTTGAAAATAAATATGTTTAGATCGCATTACATGTAATTTTCATGCTACACATCTATCTTTCATTCATGCCATTTGGTTGTGTTACAATATGTGATCATAGATAGATTTAGTTACAATCATAGTGAAAATGATTCTATGTTATAATTAATGAACGAGATTATTTAAAATACTTTTTAGTTATGATAGTAAACTTTTGAGCTCATAAGGTTACAATGACATACAATTATAAGATGATATATATTACCAAGGGAGATTGTTAGAATTATGGATGCGAAAATATATAATAACTACTAATTTTGTGTTATTCACTTTAATGAAAGATTTGTTAAAATAAAAATGATTTAATAAGGTTAAGGTTAATTGGGATAAATTTAAATAATTTATGGATTAAATATGTGCAGATTTTATGATAGATTCTAATCATATGTGCTTCTTTGCACTCGAACTCACGTCTTCTTAGATTGGTAACAATGCTCATACCAACTAAATTAATACTCAATTGACAATTAAAAGTTCAGTTTACTGTACAAAAGTTACATATTAGGTTATGATGCTCAAATTACTAACTTTTTTGACATATATTTGAAATCAAAACTACAAAATTTAAAAATTTAAAAATATTAATAAATTTAAATACGCTTACAAATCCATTTTTATTTTTAATGATTTGAATATATACTAGTAAAATAAATTTTATACGATTTTAATAAAATTTAAGAATGTTGTTAATCGGAATGCGCTTCAGAAAAGCTACAGTGAGCACCAGGCATACTGTAAAAGAAATCTACTGAATGATGATGCTAGCTGGGAACCAATATTATGGTTGCTGTCAAAAACAAAGATTTCCGTTGGAACCCACTACTTGCCTAAGCAACTTGAATAATATTTGTTCACACCATGGCCAATGGTAAAAATACTTCTATCATTTTCAAGGGGCATGGAGTTCAAATTTAATACAGGAATTGAGAATTTGAGATTAATGATTTGACTAGATTTCGAAATCATTCACTTTCTATAATAAACACTTAAAACACAACCATTCCTCCAATATTTTTGTTGCTAATCTTGTTTATTTTTCTAGGTTAAATTTTCTTTCAAAGAAATCTAGGCCATTTTTACTGGGGAAACCCAAACAAACAAGGTCAAAGATAGAGTAGAAAGCTTTTCTTCTTATAAAAAATACAGAAAAAAAAATTTCCCACTTTGTGGTCGGTATCAGGAAATGCACTTTGTAACACCCCGAACCCGAGACCGTCACCGGAGTCGAACACGAGGTGTTAACAGACTTTAAACCACTTATAAAAAGAATTTCCCAGACACTGCCAATCTGCATACTAGTCGCTTTAAAAATCATATCTTGAGTTCAGAAACTCGGAATCCAGTTCCGTAAATTTTCCCTGAAACTAGACTCATATGTCCATCTACATATTTTTTTCTAGAATTTTTAGTTGGGTCAATTAGTACAGTTTATTAGTCCAAGTCTCCCATGTTACAGAGATTGACTACACTGACCTTTGCGCATTACGACTTCAATATCTCCCTGTACAGAGCTTCAATACTGATGTCGTTTGTTTATATAGAAACTAGACTCAAAGACGAATCTATACATATATGGCATGACTCCTAATTATCTCTGGTTAATTTATAATAAATTTCCAAAGTCGAAACAGGGAATCCAGAAACCGTTCTGGCCCTGTCTTACGAGAACCTGAATATCTCTTAACATACTGACCATATGATCGTTTCGTTATTTTCCTATGAAAATAGATTCATCAAGGTTCGTTTACATAATTTATTCACTATTTAATTCCCTTCCTACTATTTTTAGTGATTTTCCAAATCTACATCACTGCTGCTGTCAGCATCTGCCTTTAAGGTAGACTTTACCTATTTCATAGTTTCCATGATTCAACTAGCCCTTTTAGCATAAATAGCACAAATTATGATAGTGATTAACCATTCCCATGGCCAATCCTTGTTAAGCATATCCACACCTCTCAATAACCATATCCATGCCAAATGATTATAACATTATACTCAAACATATATAAGCCATTTTCGCATGGCTATCCAAAATTATACAAGTCCAAAGGGTCCATGACCCACAACAAAAAGGGTAGTCCTATACATGCCATTTCGAAGTTCAACCAAAATTGTACCAAAAGGGGGCTTTGATAGTGTGGGCGACTTCGACTTCAAAATCCCGAGTCCGATAGCTGGAGAACCAAAATCTATAAAACAGAGAATCAAGGAGACGGAGTAAGCAATTTATGCTTAGTAAGTTTTGAGCAAGGGATTCCAGCACAACAAAAGTATAGCATTCATGTAGCTAAACGGATAATTTCATATGCACAATTTTTCAATATCATACTTACTTCACATTACCAACCCTTTTATTCATACACAAAGATCAACTTAGCCAAAGGCCGGTAGCTCATTTATCAACTGAGCGAATACTTATTTGTAAGGGCTCAACTAATTCAAAGCACATACGAAACATACCTCAATGTTGGGATGTTTCAAGCGTATTAACTGAAATTTTTACAGCAAGATCATTCATTCCCAAATCACGTACCTTCGGAATTTAACCGGATATAGCTACTCGTTCAAATGCCTTCGGGACATAGCCCGGTTATAGTAACTCGCACAAATGCCTTCGGGACTTAACCCGGATTTAGTAACTCGCACAAATGCCTTCGGGACTTAACCCGGATTTAGTAACTCGCACAAATGCCTTCGGATCTTAGTCCGGATTTAGTAACTCGTACAAATGCCTTCGGATCTTAGTCCAGATATGGTCACTTAGCACAAAGCCTTCGGGACTTAGCCCGGACATCATTCAAATAACCATGCACATTTAACAATAAATCATGGCACATTCGTATTTCGTTTTCGTTAGCAAAACTCAAACACAAGACACTTATCATTCTTGCAATTTCGGCTCAATAGCCACACACAAAGAGCATGATTTTGATTTGCTTAAAACATGATCTAATCAAATCATAATTTAAGCTCTTTTACTCAAGAACTTACCTCGGATGTTGTCGAACGATTCCGATAGCTATTCGACCACTTTTTCCTTCCCTTTATCGGATTTAGTTCCCCTTTGCTCTTGAGTTTAATTAAACAAATAAATTGATTTAATCATTTGAGCATCGAAAAGAGGAACACAAGGCACTTAGCCCATATTTATACATTAGACATTAAAGTCACATATGTACGGAATCATGAATCAAACTCAACATTTTAGCTAATTTTCCCCCTTGGCCGAATTTTCTAAGCCAAGACAAAAGCATCAATATGCTTGCCTCTAACCGAATACATGCAACACCAATCTCTTTCCTATGGCCGAATATGCATGTCTATGTTGGGGCCGATTGCAACACTTAATACATTCTACAAGTATGGTCACTTGTATTGACAAAACACCATTTTGTTTCAAGTTCAAAACTTGGCTAATACACACATATATACACTAGTAAAGCATCCTCTCCCTTTCCATCAATTTAACACATGCATTACTCATCAATATACAAAAATTATATTCGGCCTTAGCACACAACTTGCTAGCCGATTCTTCTCCATCTAGCAACCAATGCACATATGTGCTCACTCAAAAATGCTAAAAGAAGATTCAAGAATCATCAACCCACCATCACATGCATCATTAACAAGCTTCATATTTAGCATGCAATGGCATTAACACAAAATCCACCTAGGCCGAATATCATTCCCATGACATAGCAAAGATTTGAACCATGGGCTAATTAGAACTCAAGCTAGCAACTAAAAAACATGCATGAATCTCATGGCACAACCTCAAACATACCTTGATCTAGATACAAGTATGGCCAAACCTCCTCCTAATCCTCTTCCAAACCAAACATGAAGCAAGAACTCCTTCCTCCTTCCTTAGAATTTTCGGCCAAAAGAAGATGAAAAAGGATGAACAAAATTTTTTCTTTTCTTTTCTTTAACTCACGGCAAAAGGGGGGCATGGATGAGACCATTCTTTTTTTTCATCACTCCTCCCTTTCATTATTTAATTACCATGCTCATTATTTTATTGTTTCCACCCATGATGCACCAACACAACACGTTTATGACATGTCTTGCCCATCACACTTGGTGTACCATACTTGTCATGGCCGGCCACTACTAATAGAGGGGGGGGGAAATTGACATGCAAGTCCCCCCTTTTTCAACATGCACTAATAGGTCCTTATGCTTTGACCTATCACATTTCAAAATTTTCTCACATAAGTCCTATTTACTAAAACTCACATGCAATCGACTAAATCGAAGCTTGAAATTTTCACACATTCATAATTACATATTCTAGACAATAAATATCACATTCAAACATTTCGGTGACTCAGTTTAGCAGTCCCGAAACCACTTCCCGACTAGGGTCAATTTTGGGCTGTCACAACTCTCCCCCACTTAAGAAATATTCTTCCCCGAAAATCTTACCGGTAAATAGGTTTGGGTATCGTTCTTTCATCGAGCTCTCGGTTTCCCAAGTAGCTTCCTCGATCCTGTGTTTGAGCCATAACACCTTAACTAATGGAACCCTTTTTTTCGCAACTCTTTCACTTCACGAGCTAGGATACGAATCGGTTCTTCTTCATAACTCAAGTCAGATTGAATTTCAACTTCTGAGGGATTAATCACATGTAACGGATCGGATCTATAACGTCGAAGCATCAAAACATGAAAGACATCGTGAATCTTTTCAAGTTCAGGGGGCAAAATCAATCTATACGCAACCGGACCAACTCGTTCGGAGATTTCGTAGGCCCAATGAATCTCGGGCTCAACTTGCCCTTACGGCCAAATCTGAGTACCTTTTTCCAAGGCGAAACTTTAAGAAACACTTTATCTCCCACCTGATATTCAATGTCTTTTCGTTTCAAATCCGCATACGATTTTTGACAATCTGTGGCTGCCTTCAGACTTTCACGGATTACCTTTACTTTCTGTTCGACATCTTTAATCAAATCAACTCCAAAAATTTTACTTTCACCGAGCTCGGTCCAAAACAATGGTGTACGGCATTTACGACCATACAAAGCCTTGTAAGGTGCCATCTTAATACTTGATTGAAAACTATTGTTGTAAGCGAATTCAATCAAAGGTAAATACCGTTCCCATGAACTACTAAACTCGAGGATGCAACATCTCAACATATCCTCAAGTATCTGAATTATCCGCTCAGATTGACCATCGGTTTGGGGGTGAAAAGCAGTGCTAAAATGCAGCTTGGTACCCAAAGCTTCTTGCAATTTCTTCCAAAATCGTGAGGTGAATCTCGGATCTCTATCCGACACGATAGAAATAGGTACCCCGTGTAATCTCACAATCTGAGAAACGTACAATTCAGCTAGTTTATCCAATGAAAAATCCGTACGCACGGGGATAAAGTGAGCTGACTTAGTCAGTCTATCGACAACAACCCAAATCGCATCTTTCTTACTTGCTGACAATGGCAGTCCGGACACAAAGTCCATTGTGACTCGATCCCATTTCCACTCGGGTATCATGATCGGCTGAAGTAATCCTGAAGGCACTTGATGTTCTGCTTTCACTTGTTGACATATTAAACATCTCGAAACAAAGTCGGAGATGTCTCGTTTCATACCATGCCACTAAAACCGACGTTTCAAATCGTTGTACATTTTCGTACTCCCCGGGTGAATTGACATTCGGCTACAATGGGCTTCGTTCAGAATCATCGAAATGAGTTCTAAATTTCTTGGAACACACAATCGACTTCTGAACCTCAAACAATCGTCATCACCAATTTGAAATTCGGATTCCATATTCGGAACACATTCAGCCCGTTTTGCAACCAATTCATCGTCGACTTTCTTAGCTTCACGAATTTGACGAATCAATAATGGTTTGGCCTTTAATTCAGTTACTAACACATTGTCAGGTAGAACAGACAAGTGCACATTCATCGCTCGTAAAGCAAACAGTGATTTCCGGCTTAAGGCGTCTGCAACCACATTAGCCTTTCCCGGGTGGTAATCAATGACAAGCTCGTAATCTTTCAACAACTCAAGCCAACGTCTTTGTCGCAGATTTAAGTCTCTTTGAGTCATCAAATATTTGAGACTTTTGTGATCCGTAAATACATGGCACTTTTCACCAAATAAGTAATGTCGCCATATTTTTAAAGCAAATACGATGGCAGCTAGTTCAAGATCATGGGTCGGATAATTTTTCTCATGTGGCTTTAATTGTCTCGACGCATAGGCCACCGCTCGACCTTCTTGCATCAATACGCAACCCAACCCAAGTAGGGATGCGTCACTATAAATGACAAACTCTTTGCCTGATTCGGGTTGCACTAAAATTGGAGCTTCAGTCAAATAAGTTTTCAGTTGATCAAAACCTTTCTGACATTTCTCCGTCCATTCGAACTTAACATCCTTTTGAAGTAGCTTCGTCATTGGTGTGGCTATCATCGAGAAACCTTTTACAAATCGTCGGTAATAACCGGCGAGCCCCAGGAAGCTCCGAACTTCGGTAATATTTCTTGGAGGCTTCCAGTTAAGTATGGCTGAAATTTTGCTTTGGTCAACTCGAATACCCGATGCGGATACCACGTGACCCAAGAAGCTAACCTCTCTTAACCAGAACTCACACTTACTGAACTTAGCATATAACTGCTTATCCCGCAAAATTTGTAACACTAATCTCAGGTGCTCAGCATGTTCGGTCTCATCTCTTGAATAGACCAAGATGTCATCAATGAACACAACTATGAACCGATCCAAATATGGTCTGAAGATCCGATTCATCAAATCCATAAATACCGCAGGGGCATTAGTGAGCCCAAACGGCATCACTAAGAATTTGTAGTGACCATATCTCGTTCTGAAGGCAGTTTTGGGTATGTCCGAATCTCGAATTCGCAACTGATAATAGCCCGATCTCAAATCTATTTTTGAGAACACTGAGGCTCCCTTCAGTTGGTCGAACAAATCATCGATACGCGGTAACGGATATTTGTTCTTTATTGTCACTTTATTCAGCTGACGATAGTCAATGCACAACCTCATGGTTCCGTCCTTCTTTTTCACGAACAATACTGGTGCACCCCAAGGTGAGAAACTTGGTCGAGCGAAACCTCTATCCGTCAATTCTTGCAACTGAGCTTTCAACTCTTTTAACTCGGTTGATGCCATACGATACGAAGCTATCGAAATCGGTGTAGTCCCAGGTACAAGCTCAATACCAAACTCTATCTCCCGAACAGGTGGTAAACCCGGTAATTCTTCAGGAAAAACATCCGGGTATTCACAAACCACCGGTACAGATTCGGGTTTCTTTTCTAATTCTTTGTCATCAAGTACATACGCAAGGTATGCTTCGCACCCTTTTCTTACATATTTCTGGGCCAACATTGAGGATATTATAGCTGACAACCCCTTTAAGTTCGTAGACTCAACTCGGATCATCTCGTTATTTGCGTACCTCAAATCAATAGTCTTGCTTTTGCAATTCACAACCGCATCATGCGCGGTCAACCAATCCAAACCAAGAATAACATCAAATTCATCAAACGGCAAAAGCATCAAGTCCGCCGAAAAACAGGAACCTCGAATTACTAGGGACATTTCTTGCACACTTTGTCAACAAGCACGTAACGACCCAAGGGATTTGACACCCGAATTACGAACTCAGTAGACTCAATAGGTAAAGTCTTACTAGATGCTAAGGTTTCACATATGTAAGAATGAGTAGAACCGGGGTCAATCAAAGTAATTACATTAGTATCAAAGAGAGTAAAAGTACCGGTAATAACATCAGGTGAAGAAGCATCCTCGCGGGCACGTATAGCATAAGCTCTAGCAGGCGCACGAGCCTCGGATCTAGTCGTAGCATCTCTAGATCCTCTCTGACCACCACTAGCATTGCCCGTATTTCCAGATGGTCTACCTCGAGCAGTGGTAGCACCCAGTTTCCCACTCTGATTTACATTCTGTTCAGACAACCTCGGGCAATCTTTAATGAAGTGGTCAACTGATCCGCACTTGTAACAGGAGCGGTCAGGGAATCTACAACTCCCCGAATGCCATTTACCGCAATATCGACATTCCATTCTATCTCGACGTTCATTCCCAACACTGGCGACCGAAGTGCCTCGTGTACCCACAGGGGGTCGATCACGATCTCGTCTAAAAAGGCCCAAAGTGCCTCTAGACCGGCCCACATCATCTCGAAATTTCTTCGATGCCTGTTGAAGAGACTTTCCCGAGGATCTTTTACGAAACTCTCCAGTTCCCACATCAACTTTTTGTTTTTCTTTTCTAAGCTCTTCGGCTTTACAAGCTCGCTCGACAAGTACTACGAACTCTCGTATTTCAAGAATGCCAACGAACATTTTTATATCTTCATTCAGCCCATCCTCAAAGCGTTTACACATGATAGCCTCGGACGAAACACATTCCCGAGCGTATCTACTAAGTCTAACAAATTTTCGCTCGTAATCAGTAACTGACATAGAACCTTGCTTAAGCTCAAGAAATTCCTTCCGTTTTTTATCAACAAAACTCTGACTGATATACTTTTTCCGAAACTCAGTTTGGAAAAACTCCCAAGTTACTTGCTCTCGGGGCACAACAGAAGTCAGAGTACTCCACCAATAGTAGGCAGAATCGCGTAGCAAGGAGATAGTACACTTTAGGCATTCATCGGGTGTACAAGATAGCTCATCGAGTACCCGGATAGTGTTGTCCAACCAAAATTCAGCTTGCTCGGCATCGTCGCTATCCGTAGCTTTAAATTCAGTAGCCCCATGTTTTCGGATTCTGTCAACTGGGGGCTTATTTGACCTTATTTGGTCAGTTTCCGGAGGTATTGTAGGTGCGGGGGTGGTATTAGTCGGGAATGGAGGTTGTGGAACAGCCGTATTAGTTCGAATGTATTGGTTGAACCAATCATTCATCACGCTATAGAAAGCTTTTCTAGCTTCATCATTCGGGTTACTAGCATTAGGTTGAGAGTCCGCCGGTGCTGTCCCTTGTGCGGGAGCAGGCGCTACACTCTCAAGATCATCAGCTACCGCTCGGTCGGGATCGGGATCCATTACTATAAATAAACACATTTACAATTGTCATAAATCACCACACTATTAAATAATCACATAAAATGGCATGTATAGCTAGACCCAATGCATTACGATAGTCCTAGAATCGACTAAACCGTAGCTCTGATACCAATCAAATGTAACACCCCGAACCCGAGACCGTCACCGGAGTCGAACACGAGGTGTTAACAGACTGTAAACCACTTATAAAAAGAATTTCCCAGACACTGCCAATCTACGTACTAGTCGCTTTAAAAATCATATCTTGAGTTCAGAAACTCGGAATCCAGTTCCGTAAATTTTCCCTGAAACTACACTCATATGCCCATCTACATATTTTTTCTAGAATTTTTGGTTGGGCCAATTAGTACAGTTTATTAGTAAAAGTCTCCCATGTTACAGGGATCGACTACACTGACCTTTGCGCATTACGACTTGGATATCTCCCTGTACAGGGCTTCAATACTGATGTCTTTTGTTTCTATAAAAACTAGACTCAAAGAGGAATCTATAAATATATGGCATGACTCCTAATTATCTCTGGTTAATTTATAATGAATTTCCAAAGTCGAAACAGGGAATCCAGAAACCGTTCTGGCCCTGTCTTACGAGAACCTGAATATCTCTTAGCATACTGACCATATGATCGTTTCGTTACTTTCCCATGAAAATAGATTCATCAAGGTTCGTTTACATAATTTATTCACTATTTAATTCCCTTCCTACTAGTTTTAGTGATTTTCCAAATCTACATCACTGCTGCTGTCAGCATCTGCCTTTAAGGTAGACTTTACCTATTTCATAGTTTCCATGATTCAACTAGCCCTTTTAGCATAAATAGCACAAATTATGATAGTGATTAACCATTCCCATGGCCAATCCTTGTTAAGCATACCCACACCTCTCAATAACCATATCCATGCCAAATGATTATAACATTATACTCAAACATATATAAGCCATTTTCGCATGGCTATCCAAAATTATACAAGTCCAAAGGGTCCATGACCCACAACAAAAAGGGTAGTCCTATACATGCCATTTCGAAGTTCAACCAAAATTGTACCAAAAGGGGGCTTTGATAGTGTGGGCGACTTCGACTTCAAAATCCCGAGTCCGATAGCTGGAGAACCAAAATCTATAAAACAGAGAATCAAGGAGACGGAGTAAGCAATTTATGCTTAGTAAGTTTTGAGCAAGGGATTCCAGCACAACAAAAGTATAGCATTCATGTAGCTAAACGGATAATTTCATATGCACAATTTTTCAATATCATACTTACTTCACATTACCAACCCTTTTATTCATACACAAAGATCAACTTAGCCAAAGGCCGGTAGCTCATTTATCAACTGAGCGAATACTTATTTGTAAGGGCTCAACTAATTCAAAGCACATACGAAACATACCTCAATGTTGGGATGTTTCAAGCGTATTAACTGAAATTTTTACAGCAAGATCATTCATTCCCAAATCACGTACCTTCGGAATTTAACCGGATATAGCTACTCGTTCAAATGCCTTCGGGACATAGCCCGGTTATAGTAACTCGCACAAATGCCTTCGGGACTTAACCCGGATTTAGTAACTCGCACAAATGCCTTCGGGACTTAACCCGGATTTAGTAACTCGCACAAATGCCTTCGGATCTTAGTCCGGATTTAGTAACTCGTACAAATGCCTTCGGATCTTAGTCCGTATATGGTCACTTAGCACAAAGCCTTCGGGACTTAGCCCGGACATCATTCAAATAACCATGCACATTTAACAATAAATCATGGCACATTCG
Organism: Gossypium hirsutum; assembly: GCF_007990345.1. Classification (NCBI taxonomy): domain Eukaryota; kingdom Viridiplantae; phylum Streptophyta; class Magnoliopsida; order Malvales; family Malvaceae; genus Gossypium; species Gossypium hirsutum. The sequence continues at coordinate 27,908,201 of NC_053424.1, forward strand.
TATTTCGTTTTCGTTAGCAAAACTCAAACACAAGACACTTATCATTCTTGCAATTTCGGCTCAATAGCCACACACAAAGAGCATGATTTTGATTTGCTTAAAACATGATCTAATCAAATCATAATTTAAGCTCTTTTACTCAAGAACTTACCTCGGATGTTGTCGAACGATTTCGATAGCTATTCGACCACTTTTTCCTTCCCTTTATCGGATTTAGTTCCCCTTTGCTCTTGAGCTTAATTAAACAAATAAATTGATTTAATCATTTGAGCATCGAAAAGAGGAACACAAGGCACTTAGCCCATATTTATACATTAGACATTAAAGTCACATATGTACGGAATCATGAATCAAACTCAACATTTTAGCTAATTTTCCCCCTTGGCCGAATTTTCTAAGCCAAGATAAAAGCATCAATATGCTTGCCTCTAACCGAATACATGCAACACCAATCTCCTTCCTATGGCCGAATATGCATGTCTATGTTGGGGCCGATTGCAACACTTAATACATTCTACAAGTATGGTCACTTGTATTGACAAAACACCATTTTGTTTCAAGTTCAAAACTTGGCTAATACACATATATACACTAGTAAAGCATCCTCTCCCTTTCCATCAATTTAACACATGCATTACTCATCAATATACAAAAATTATATTCGGCCTTAGCACACAACTTGCTAGCCGATTCTTCTCCATCTAGCAACCAATGCACATATGTGCTCACTCAAAAATGCTAAAAGAAGATTCAAGAATCATCAATCCACCATCACATGCATCAGTAACAAGCTTCATATTTAGCATGCAATGGCATTAACACAAAATCCACCTAGGCCGAATATCATTCCCATGACATAGCAAAGATTTGAACCATGGGCTAATTAGAACTCAAGCTAGCAACTAAAAAACATGCATGAATCTCATGGCACAACCTCAAACATACCTTTATCTAGATACAAGTATGGCCAAACCTCCTCCTAATCCTCTTCCAAACCAAACATGAAGCAAGAACTCCTTCCTCCTTCCTTAGAATTTTCGGCCAAAAGAAGATGAAAAAGGATGAACAAAATTTTTTTCTTTTCTTTTCTTTAACTCACGGCAAAAGGGGGGCATGGATGAGACCATTCTTTTTTTTCATCACTCATCCCTTTCATTATTTAATTACCATGCTCATTATTTTATTGTTTCCACCCATGATGCACCAACACAACATGTCTATGACATGTCTTGCCCATCACACTTGGTGTACCATACTTGTCATGGCCGGCCACTACTAATAGAGGGGGGGGAAATTGACATGCAAGTCCCCCCTTTTTCAACATGCACTAATAGGTCTTTATGCTTTGACCTATCACATTTCAAAATTTTCTCACATAAGTCCTATTTACTAAAACTCACATGCAATCGACTAAATCGAAGCTTGAAATTTTCACACATTCATAATTACATATTCTAGACAATAAATATCACATTCAAACATTTCGGTGACTCGGTTTAGCGGTCCCGAAACCACTTCCTGACTAGGGTCAATTTTGGGCTGTCACACACTTTAAGTGGATGGAAAAGAGCACTAGCTAGAAAATAAAAGTAGTCTTTAGAATAGTTCCAGATGATTCTTAATGCTGCAATCTCTTCTTCTGTACTGTAGTTTCTCATTCCTCTCTTGTTATTTTCAGCTTTCAAATTAGTTCCCCACTTTCTTTCTCTCATGGTTTTATTTCCATCACATAACAAGTAACATATAGGTTTAAACATAGTAAAACAATGAGCATCATTATTTCTTTCATGCTCTTGGTTTGTCTCATTTCCTGCACTACAGCTCGAGATTCCAGCAGAGAAGCTCTACAAGTTACAATTGGTATTGGCAATGGCAACTTAAGCAAGGGCTGTAATGATAGACACCATAATCTTCCATTCAAACTCAATTGTAAGTTGCCAGCAACCCCCTTAGCAAATGAAGTATTGAAGTTTGCTGATCAAAGACTGGCTTTAGTGCATCCCATAATCCAAAAATTTAAGTCTTTAATCACTTCAGATCCTCTTGGAATCACCCAAACTTGGGTGGGTTCAGATATTTGTAGTTACAAAGGGTTCTACTGTGATAATCCACCAGATAACAAGTCAGCCATTGCTGTTGCTTCAATCGATTTCAATGGATTTCAGTTGTCAGCCCCTTCACTCGATGGTTTCTTGGATCAGCTTCCAGATGTTGCCCTCTTCCATGCCAACTCCAACAATTTTAGTGGCTCTCTTTCGCCAAACATCGCCAAGCTTCGGTATCTATATGAGCTTGATATAAGCAACAACCGATTTTCAGGGCCATTTCCAGATGCTGTTCTAAACATGCCTGGTTTAACATTCTTGGATATTCGTTTCAACTTCTTCACTGGGTCAGTTCCTTCTCAAATTTTTACTCAAAATCTCGACGCCCTTTTTATCAACAACAACGAGTTCATGATCCATCTGCCTGATAATATTGTCAACACCCATATTTTTTATCTCACTTTGTCCAACAACAAATTCAATGGTCCACTTCCAAGAACCATTTTCAAAGCATTCTCTTCGTTAGCTGAGGTTCTTCTTTTAAACGACCAGCTTACAGGTTGTATACCCTATGAGATTGGTTTGCTTAAGGAAGCTGTCGTTTTTGATGCCGGGAACAACCAGTTGACTGGTCATTTACCTTTCTCATTAGCTTGTATGGAGAATTTGGAACCGTTGAACTTCGCTGGTAATCTTCTGTTTGGAGCGATCCCTGAGGTGGTTTGCGAGCTTGGCAAACTGATGAATTTATCATTGTCTGACAACTATTTCATACATGTTGGCCCCATGTGTCGGATTTTGATTGAGAGAGGAGTGTTGGATGTTAGAAACAACTGCATTCCCGATCTTCCATTTCAGAGATCTGTAGAGGAGTGTGCAAATTTCTTTGCTCATCCAAGATTCTGCCCTCGCATGTGGTCTTACAATTACATCCCATGCTACCATTTTCCTTCTAGTTCTTCACTCCCTGATATGGCTCCTTCACCTTAATCCCCTTAATGGGGTTTTGTTCGTTTTCTTGGTTTATGTTCTTGTTTTTGATAAACTATTCTTTCACTTCTATGTAATCATAATATAACTTTGTCTATCATGAAAACCTGAAGAACGCTATTATCGTTTGTGCTTGACAAGTACTTCATTTTTCCCTTCTAAATGAACGAAAGATTATCAATAAATTTAAGCTAAATACTCAAATTGGAACACAATTTTTTGTAAGTTACTTATATAAGAGTCAAACATTTTAAAATGAACAGAAAAATTTTTAACTTTTATAAAAGTACTCAAATAAAAGTTAAATGTTTTTTAAAGTGTTCAAATAAAACTTTTCAAATGTTAACATTCACCTCTCTTTTACTTAAACTAGTTGAAGTGTGTGAAAAATTCTATTTGAACACTTTTGTAAATATTAGACTTTTATATGATCAATTTTAAAGATTTGACCTTCACATAAACAATTCCTAAAAAGTTGGATTTAATTTAAGCATTTAACCCTAAATTTACTTGGAAACTATTTATAAACTTTATGAGTATAATTTAAGACTACATTTTAATCTTTTGACCACAAGGATTGCATTAAATCTAAAGTCGAATTAGATCAGATACTGTTCAAGAGGCAAGCTTTTCATGCATTGATTATAAGCTCAAATCTAAAACCTTAGTTAGGAGATATCAAATTTTTTACCATTTCACTCTATGTACTGCAAAATATTTACAAACCAGGAAAGATGTAAACAGAAAAGTTGGATCTAAAGCGTATGAATAATTTGAGAATCATTTGAACAAGTGGAAAACCGGGAAATAGATTCTGGTTTTAACTATTCCTATGCAATTACTAAAAAACCAGCTACTATGCAAAAATGCATTAGTAATAGTATTACATAATCCCTCCAAATTAGTGTGTAATAGTAGTACATAATCCCTCCAAATTAGTGTGTACCATGACTCTTTCCAAAGAAAAACACCACATGACACAATGGGGGAGTTTAAAGGTGCTTTTGGAGAGAGTAATGGTCCCATTGAAGCATGGAAATATGGCATCTTTGCCGACTCGATAGCTTGCCACTGTAAACTCACTTTTGTGTTCACAAAGTGGCTCACCTACACAACCAAGGGTTTTCAAGTCTCAACTAACCCACAAAATTACAAGTTCCTAACTCAAACTATGTGGTCCAGCTCAAAAAGATACCCCATTAGAGACTAAAACATGATTAAGAAAAATGCATCATGAAGAGCAAGCAGCTTTATCATTGGTCGCCGCCTTTGATTTTTTTTATTTAAATGTTTTTCAAATTGTTATAATGGAGAACTACTGACACTTGAGTGGGAGTTTTCTTTGGTATTTCATGATTATAATTAAGAATCATTCTTTGGGGAACCACTTTTTTTTTTTTAAGCTTATGTTTTTTGATAGGCGTATTTCCTTTATTATTATTATTATAAAATAGGCTTATATCTTTATCATACGTTATGGGTGACATATATCCAGATCATTGCCCACTTTGCATCCACTTTTATTGGACTTTGATCAAATTACATTATCTTCATTAGGTTCTTCTTTAAAATGTGATCAAATTATATTGTTTTTGAAAAAGATAAATTAATATAAATTTTATGATTCGAATAATAAAAATATTAAAAATTAAGAGAAACAATTTGATTTGTGGAACGATGGAAATGTGTAAATGTACACAATCGTAACAAGTAATAAAATGACAAGTAAATGTCGAATTATTGTACCCACAGGAATTGTGAAAGGAATTATTTATGAATGCAATTTAAAAAACACTTTGGCGAAGAAAAATATTTTGCTTTGAGGAGGTGAATAAAAACTAGGATTTTAACTAAGTAAAATAAATAAAAATAAAATAAATCCAATGCACGATTTCAACAGATGATTTTAATCAAGATGACATAGTTGTGTTAGATTAATTACATTTCTTAACTTTGAATTACTAAACTCATGTTTATGTTATTATGAATAAATTCAAGACAACTCGGTAATTTGCTAACTTATGAACATACTTAGTTACTAAAATCCATTTATCTCTTGACTATATTTCTATGTCAATTCAACTGGTTAAAAAAATGTGCTAATGCACATACATACTTATGAAATTAAAATAATCTCTTGTACATATGTCGATGCCAATTCAAACAATTAATTCAATCTCATAAGCACATAAAAGATTACGCGATGCAACAATGTATTTCTTCCTTGAAACAATATAATCACAATAATCTTGCAAGTTATGCAAGGCTAATGTATCATTAGATAACATTGCTAATTTAACCCTCAGCTACCTTAGATGATTAAACATGCACTAATTAAGTATCGTGTCAATTAATTACAATTTCAATCCGTTTAAATAATTAATTCATTAGTTACCTTACAATTGTAATGCTAGAATAACTAAGTCATGGTTTTACTTAATCAAACATCTCACCGAGGCCTATAACAACACAAACACAATTTTAATAAATTAAGTAGATGAAATGCAATCAACCTAGCACGAATTAAATTTAAGCCAAATTAATTAAATTAAACATATCAACATCACAAATATTCATAAACATGTTCATCATAACAACAAAATTAAAAGGATAGGGAACAAGAATCAAATCCGGTGATCCTCCGAGGGCTGACTTAGTTTGCTCCGCTCCTCCTTCTCCACTTGTTCTTGTTGAACCGAGGCCTCCACAAACACTTGAATGCTGCTCCAAATGGTGGTTGATTGACTCATTTTCAAGAGGTGAAATCGGCAAGGGAATAGGGGAAGGAAATGAGGGAAAATGAAAGGGAATGAAGAGAGAAAAATGAGAGAGAAGTGAAGAGATGAGAAGGGTTGAGATCTGTTTGAAGTGAGCAGTGAATGGGGTATTTATAGATTGAGAATGCTGCTAAAAATAGCCAAAATCAGCAGCCAAAGACTCCCCGCATGGCCAGCCACACATGTGGCATGTTTGAAGATTTCAAACATGCTATTTTTAGGTAGGGCCAAATCTTGAAAGGCATGAATAGTGGAGGGATTTGAATGCAAATTGAAGGAGTCTTCAAGGGCCATTTTGCAAGCCAAATAATCAGAAAAAAAGCTGATTGGGTCAACATGTGGGACAATTTTGGGCTGCCCAGTGCTCGGTTGGATCGGCTTTCTCGATTTAGCTCAACTGAGCCCCTTTGCATAACTAATTAATAATAATTTATTTAACCCAAATTAAATTGGATTAAAGTTAAAATTAATTATATTATGAATTAATACACATAATTTGGACTGTCTTAGGCTGAAAAATTAATTCACCTTGATGCTTCAAAATTGCTTCTCGGTTTTGCGCTTTTAGCAGTGTTTGCCAAGCAGTTTTTCGCCCTTTGTGGAAATCTATCAAAAATAATAAAAAATAATCAAAATTTGATGTAAAATTAATTAAAATTTGAAATGTTCATAATTTGAGTGCAATTTAATTATTTTATAATTATTATATATTTTTCGACAAGAATTTTACCAAAACTACATGAATTTCAGCTAAAAAGGGCATGAAAAAGTGTATATTTTTGTGTTTCCACACCCCCAAACTTAATTCAATGCTCGTCCCAAGTAATTCACGAATTTGAAAAGAATTTCTCAGAAACACCTTTGAAAAATTCCTTCAGAACAAATTCTTCCCAAAATTATGATTTTAGTATACTTATGTTGAAGAACAAGAATTTTGATATTTATGATACTTAAGTATACATATCATTCAAATTAATCTCAATCATTCTTATGATAGCAAAAATAGACTAAATGCTTCCAAATAGAGACATGTTAAATCCCTACTAATTTGATTTTATTCCTTTATTCAAGATTAAGCTACAATCATTAAGTTTAAATTATGTCCTCATATATTGAACATAGCAATTTCTCTCCACTAATGAGGTAGTATAGAAACTTGAATCAATAGGTCTTTAAAAAGGTTGTAATGTGGCTAGGCTAGGGGTAGGTAAAAGATAGATAAATTTAGGGTAAAAACCCTAGACTCAGCTTCAATTGGATCTTCAGAATAATTACCTTCAATACACCAACTTACTTTGCTTTTATATGCTGTTTTGTACATCTATTTTCTTTCAAGTACATATGCTCTCTTTTTTTGTTCTTTTTCTTTTTCTTTTTTTTCACGAGCATTTTACTGTATGTACTACAATTTGTTTGAGCATTTGATACTTCTTTTCAACTCCCTCAAACTTATTTTCAAAGAATATTCTATGTAACACCCCTAACCCGTATCCACCGCTGAAATAGAGCTAAGAGGTATTACCGATCAATACGCTACATATAGCTTACATTTAACAACATTACGCATTCATACTCATACATCATTCAATAAAACCATATAGTCCCTTATAAAGGCCTACGATACCTTAAATATGCTTTAGAATTGGTTCGGGACTAAACCGATATCATACAAAAATTTTGGAAACTTAGAAAAATTTCAAACATACAGGGGTCACACGTCCGTTGGAACAGGCCGTGTGCCTTACACGGCTCTAGACAAGCCCCTGTCCCAGGCCATGTGGAAACAGGGCATACATACTGACTTGGGTCACATGGCCAACCACACGCCCGTGTGTCCAACCAGTGTGCCCTTCGAAGTGGCCACGCACACATGTGTGCCAGGCCGTGCCAAAACTGTAGATTATACTGACTTATGCAACACGGCCAAGTCACACACCCGTGTGTTAGGCCATGTGCCAATTAGGGGGTATACTGACTTGTACCACACGGCCAGTCACACGCCAGTGTGTGAGACCGTGTGGAGCTCACTGGCTTTATTTTAATAACCACACCAGGGAAGACACGGCTGTGTAACATGATCGCGTGTCACACACGGCTGAGACATATGCCCGTGTCTCTGCCTGTGTGGTTGCCACCCTTATTCATGCACACCTAAACAATCCAAATGGTACCATTTCATCATACAATTAGGCAGCCAAAACATCAACCAAATGCACAATTCATATAATATCCATTTCAACCAAATTCAATACTCAATTCAAGACCAATCACTTACTCAAATACTTATCCACTCAACCTCTAAAATCATACTTCATCAAAGCATTTCTCAAACATTATACTCCATAAATCAATTTGCAACTATAAAACCTTAACCATATTCATACCAAACATACCAAAATAAGCCATCACTCATGGCTATATATACAACCTAAACATACACATTTACAAGCCATTTCTAATAGCTAAACACACATCAATATTAACATCATTTACAAGCCAACTCTCACGGCTATAATCACAACCAAAATACCACAAGTAGCCTATACATGCCATATACCATATTTATACAACTCAAAAGTACCAAGTAGATGTTTAATAGTGCAATGATGTTCTCGACGACTCCCGGATTTGAGCTTGTAATATCCCGAATTAGGGCCTAATCGGAATAGTGGTTTCGTGACCATAAATTTGAGATAGAAATAATTATTTTATAATTATTTTGAGGTTTATGATATGATTGCATGATTGTGTGAAAATTTCGTGATGAAATTCTATGCCTAAAGTGCTTAAATTGAAAGTAGGGACTAAATCGAATAAGTTGCAAAACTTGCATTCTAGAAGTTTTTAGTATGAAATTGTTTTGGAATATTAATGAGGAGGTCTTAAATAGCAATTTGACCAATTTTAAGTTCATGGACAAAATTAGGACATGGAAGGAATTTTTGGAAAGTTTAGTAGTAAGGGTATTTTGGTCATTTAGTTATTAAAATGAATTAAAAACAAAATTAAAAGCCAATTTTTGTCCATCTTCTTCATTAGGCCGAAATTTCAAGGGTTCTCCATAGCTAGGGTTTGTTTCAAGCTTCCAATCTCCATAGTAAGTGATTCTAAGCCCCGTTTTTAATGATTTTTATGTTTTTTAGATCCCGGCTACTCGATAAAGCTTATGTTAGCAATAATTTAACCTAGGGTTTATATTTGGAAAAATACCCATAGGTTAAATTTGTGTATTTTGATTTTTTATGATAGAATATGAAGTTTTAAATTATGTTAGACAACTTGTACTACTCAATTTTAAGCAAAAACGAGAAAAATGGCTTAATCGGTAAAAATACTTAATAGTCACAAGCACATGTTAGAGTGAGAATTTGATGTTGCCATAGAAGAGAAAAGTGATCAGCATGTTGTAAAACATAAGAATAAGGAATAAAGTTTAATCTCGAGCCTAGGGGCAAAAATGTAAATATGCAAAAGTTTAGGGGTAAAATTGTAATTTTGCCAAAATTTGAGTTAAGGATTAATTTGATAATGTGAGTATTAAATAAGCTAAATGTGTTATTTTAGATCAAGAAAGACGTGGAATCGACCTCAATCGAGGAAAAGAAAAGATTGTGGACTAAATTGCAAAATCTTTGTATTTTGGTACCAAGGTAAGTTCATGTGTAAATAATGTAGCATAATGGTTATTTTTAAGTTATTGATGTTAATTATATGTTATGCTGAATTTTATTATGAAATGTATGCTTTGTGGTTAATTTCAAATAATATGTAAATTATGTGAACTACTTGTTAAATATAATTGTTACCAAGTATTGATTTCGGCATTCTACGGAAGACGGCAAGGATAAGTGTTCGAGGAAAAAGCCCGTTTGAACCTTAGGAATAGATTAGGATACAAGTGACATGTCACTAGGATGGTTGAGCATCCGAACTCGTTGAGTTGAGTCCGAGTTCACTTATGGATGCGAATGTCCGAACTCGTTGAGTTGAGTCCGAGTTCGTGAGATGTAACTAGGCATCCGAACTCGTTGAGTTGAGTCCGAGTTCACTTATGGATGCGAACGCCCGAGCTCGTTGAGTTGAGTCCGAGTTTGCTTATGGGCGGGTTACATGATTGCTTGATTGCATATATGGCACTTATGTGCAAGTTATCCATGTATCCGAATTATATTCCGATGTGTTCAACGGGTAAAGTTCTACTCAAATGGAGGAATATTCGAGATGTAAAGAGACGTATTGGTAAGTGATGTGAAATGGATATTTTGGACAGGTATGTATTTAACCCTCGGGTTGAGTATTGATACAACCACGATAAGGTAATAAGATGATGAAAAATGATTAAAAATGTGATATGTGTTTTAGTGATACATGCTACTGTTGATTGGTATGACTGTTTGTTATGTTACTTATTATTTGCATATGAACTTACTAAGCATTTATGCTTACTCCCTCTTTCTTACTCATTGTAGTTTTGGACAAGCCAGCTCAGGAGTCGGGATAGGTCGAAGGCTCAGTCACACTATCCGGAAGACTTTTGGTAATGGCTTGTAAATTTAAGTATGGCATGTATAGCAATATACCTTTTTTGTGTAAATGATCTTATGGTATGGTGATGGAATGGTTGAGGAAATGCTTGATAATGATAAATTATGAACATAGTTAGCTTAGATTATATTTGATGTTAAGGAAAATTATTAAGATACTTAGTGCATAAAAACTCATAAAAGGGATGAAATTTGCCATAAACAGAATACTGCAGCAACACTGACGCAAGTTTAAAAATTTACTAAAAATCATAGAAATTGGACTTGGTGATGGATTACATATCAAATTGAAGCTTATTATGTGTAGTTTCACATGAAACAAATGAAACAGGTGAAGGAATTATATGTTACAAGATATTTGAATTTTAGTGAAACAAGGTCATAGCAGTTTCTGAATCCCCTGTTCCAACTTTAGAAATTCACCATAAATTGTAAAGATATAATTAGGTAGTTTATTTTATATTATCAGAATCCTTATTGAGTCTAGTTTCAGGAGAAATAAATCTCATAGTCATATGGATTTTTTACAGAGATAAATGTGGTTCGTAGTAAACAGAGGTCAGACCAGTCAAGTCCTGAAACAGGGGTAACTTTAACTAATAAACTGTACTAATTTGCCCAACCAAAAATTATAGAAAAAAATTAGTAGATAGGTATATGAGTCTAGATTTAGGTAAAATTTACGGATCTTGATTTCGAGTTTCGTAACTCGAGATATGATTTTTCTTGTGACTGTGATGCAAGTAGCTTAAAAGCTGTGAATGTAGAAATAAATAATCCAAAGTTCTAAATATGTTAAATTAAGCTTAGTAACACCTCATACTCGACTCCGGCGACGGTCTCGGGCGTGGGGGCGTTACATAGCTAGCCTTGATTTAGTATAAAACATAGAAAAATAACACGAAGTAAGCTTCATAGCTTAGTAAACACGTATGTAATTAACTTAATTCATCAAATAAAGGTAAATAAACCAATTTCACATTATCTACAAACCTTTCTTATGTCTTAAAACATGATTAAATACCATCTCATTGAACTTTCTTTATTTAATACTCAAATAGGTTCTGTACATACCTGTATCGCCTCGTATACATACCTGTATTGCCTCGTACTAACCTCTTTCTCAACCACATCATTCCTTTACCCGTTGAACCATTCAGAATAGAAATTAGATACTTATAAGTCTCGTATGATAAGTACCTATACCATGGTCTGTAGCCAAATCAAGGTAACTTATTTGAAGAATTATTTTCATGGCCCGAAGCCAAAACATCCGATATGCATGGCCTAAAGCCAAATTGGTATAACTCGCACCCGAAGTGTTAATATCATGGCCCGAAGCCAACTCATTCGATAGGCATGGCTCGAAGCCAAACCGATATATTATCTTATAACACGTCACAAGTATCCAAATCATTCCTAAAGTCCAACCGGGATTTCTAGCTTATCGATTACATCTTCGAATAATTCGGTAGAGTCATATTTATAATTCATACATTAATGAAAATATCATAATTACAGTTTAGGCAATATCAAAGCATTTATCATACGTTTATAATGAAATCATCACATACGAACTTACCTAGGGTATGAAAACGACGAAATGAGTCAATTACTCGATAATCTTGCCTTTCTCCCGATTTAATTTCGGATTCTTCTTTTCTTAATCTAATTACTTAAATTATTCCTAGCCGAATGAAAAACCCTAGTTCCTCTTGTTCTTCTTTTAATTTTGGTTCAACAAGATGATAATGGATGAAATTTGTGTTTTATTTTACTTATTTTAACATTATTTACAAATTACCATAATTAGCCTTAAAAATATTCCATAATTACACCAAATACCATGCCACTATCATCCACTATCATAGTAATGGTCTATTTACCACTAAGGACCTTAACTTTAAGTTTCTATAGCTATTAAATACCTTTAGCTAATAGAACGACACTTTTGCATTTTACGTGATTTAGTCCTTTTTCTCAAATTGAGCAATTAAACGAAAAAATTAGCTCACGAAATTTTCACACATACATACTATCATGCTGTAAACACCAAAAATAATATTAAAATAATTTTTTGATATCGGATTTGTGATTTCAAAACCACTATTCTAATTTAGCTAAAACCGAGCTGTTACATTATAAATAGTACTGAGTCTAGTGTTTGGAACAATTTAAAGATAATTAAGAGAGAAGTGATGGCTAAATATTGCAACGGTTCAAATAAAATTATGCGATATAGTCTCAAAGTTGGGTTTCAAGGGATAAAATTTCATCAAGGTTGGCTTGAAGGCTCAAATGGTCCAAACAATAGTTGTCTAAATCATTTTCAACATTGCATGCTTCCTAGGATTTTTCCTCAAGAAACTACTAAGTTAGCTCTAGAGACTTAAACTTTCATGCATGCCTAACTTTCCTAAGGAACTAAAAAATTTTATGATATAATTTGCATGCTTTAATAAGAGTACATTTATGTCATAATTCAGCCAGCATAGCAATTATTGAAATAATAGAATTTTATTCATACTAAAGATTAGCATACTTAACAAAATTTCAAAATTTTGAACAAAATATATCATAATCATAATTAAAAGAAAAATTTTTTCTGAGAGGAAATAATTTCAATTTTTCGGTCCCCTACTTAAGATGAACAATGTCCTTATTGTTAGAAGTGAATAGATACTATACACCAGGTAGGATTCTAGAAAAAATGAGGTGAGTCAATTTGATTGCTTAAGTACCAAGTTCTCTCTAGATCCAATCCAAGACATGTATATATATATTGCCACACTTTGTACTTTGCAATTGGTTCATTTTTATTTATGATTTCCACCTCTTGTTTTATTATGCGAAAAATAAAAATCCTAAGAGAACTTAATCCTAAAACATTAAATAACCTAGGAAAGAAAATGAAATAAAGTAAAGATCCCCTCTTTTTATTTATTTACAGATCCCTCAGAATTTAACTCATATTTTTCCTTCCTTGACATTGGAGTCCATGGTTTGAGTATAAAGTCTGGAAATTCAGGCACAAAAACAAACGGGTTATGAAATATATATTTAAATGCATCTCTAATTGAGTCATCCCGTATTTTTGAGTATCTCCAGTAATCTTGTTGCTGCAACTACATGTGTTGTAGCATAGCTATTATACCAAACTGTTCACTTTGTGGAATGGTGCTAGATAAATGGACTCTCAGTGTCAAACTTAGGAAATCTATTAAGGGTGGATTTAGTTTTGGGTAGGTGGGTGAGTAATTGAGGGTAATGTTTAGAGTTGAAGACGGTGGAAATTTTAAGGATAGTTTAGGTCCGGTAGTTGGGGACTTTGAATGAAGGTGTTTGGGGTGGTGATTCAAGGAGTTAAGGGCTGCAACATTAAGGGGTTAAGTGAGATGCACTATTGGGTTGCTAAGGAGTGGTGGTGGAGCAAGGTAAGGGCTATAGGTTTGTGCAGAAAAAGGTTGAATATTTCCCTTCTTAGTAGTGTCTTAAGCCCAATGATAGCTCCTTTTTGGATCCTAAGCTCCTTTATTGAAAATAAACTAAAATAAACTCAAAGAAATTAGTGTTTGGGTTAAAACTTGACCATTTATTTAACAAAACAAATATTTAAATTCTTTGAGCTACTTAGAAAATTATATTTTTGAAAATTTACTTTAAATTAAACTCCCAAGAAAGACTAGAGGTGTCATGGATGGTCTTGCTTAAGTTCCAATCTTTTAAACAGAGTTTTAATTAATATAATGAAACAAAGAAAATTTTATCTAAGTCTACCATTTTATTCAAATGAGAAAAAAATAAAAATATAAAATAACGATAGAGAAAGTGAAGAGAACTCCCTCCATTTTATTTAGCATCATCATTGACCATGGTGGTATCAAATGGCCATTTGTCATGCCAACTATAACCATCTAAAAAGTAATCATATTCTTTCTTATCAAATCTATCCAACATCTTATTAAGGAAAGAAAACCTGTAATGATCTTTCCTGGTGTCCTTATTTAACTTGTAACACCCTGAATTTGGGCTTAGAAGTTTTGGGCCTTGAGCATGGGAGCAGTTGAAGGCGGCTTATAATATTTTGTTGTGCATGTAAATTTCGTTAATGAAGGCTTGTTTTAGTGGTTAAGTGTACTGAAAAGTGTTGGAGAAGTCCTGGGTTCAAATCTGGACTCTAGCAAAAAATTTGGTTTAAGGTGAATCAAACCCTGGGTGTAGTAGGTAGGCCTTAAGAATATTGGTGGGGAAATTGTGTCACAAAAAGCCTTGTGGTCTAGTGGCAAAGTAGCGCCACATAAGAGGTAGGAAGGTGGCATCATAGAGTTGGCAAGGAGGTCCAGGGTTCGAAACTCATGGCAATCAAAGAGCATTTATTTTGCTAACAAGGGGCGGCAAGAGTTGGTGTTGAATTTAAACTCTGATAATGGAGGGATCCCACATCGGGAAGCTAACATAAGAGTGGATGCGAAGCTGGCTTTAAATAGAGAGAACCATGAGGAGAGTAAAGGTACCTTTCTTGGCTGATCCCATTCACTTTATGGCGTGCTCGTTTGGGTTGGGCATCGGCTAAGAGTGCTCGGAGCGCGGATTAACTCCAGTCTCCTATCAGGTGTGTATTTCTCACTATTCTAGCTGTAGGATGGCGACTTTGGGCCGCGATAGGCTGAAAGGGGCCATGTGGGCCCAATGGGCCTACAGCCCCAATTGGATAAGTTGTTTGATTGCGTAGTAAATATTGGACTAGGCTAGGTGAATCTCATATCTGTGGCTAGATTTAGGCTAAAAGGGCCACACGAGCGTGTGGGCCCATTTGGGCCGAGAAGGGCTTTAGGCCCATTCGTATTGTTATCCTTGTTTAGAATACTTTAGTTTACTAAAATTACTGAAATACCCCCAGTTGTAAAATTACCAAAGTACCCTCGATTTATAAAATTACCCAAATATTCTCGATTTGTAAAATTACCGAAATACCGTCGATTGAAAAATTACTAAAATACCCTTGTAAGGTAGAAATATCGAAATACCCCTGTAGGGTAGAATTACAGAAATACCCCTGTAGAGTAGAATTACTGAAATACCCCTGTAGGGTAGAATTATCGAAATACCCTTGTAGGGTAGAAATACTAAAATATTCCTGTAGGGTAGAATTACTAAAATACCCCTGTAGGGTAGAATTACTGAAATACCCCTAGGGTGTTAAATGACTGTTTTGCCCTTGTGGGCAAGTGATTGACTTGGACTGTGTGGTTGACAGATTTGATTGTGAATATATATTGGTGATATGAATGACTTGACTATGATTGTTTGATTCAAATATGGGCATGATATTCTGATTTTGTATGTTGTTTGCCATGACATGTATATCTGTTGCATGGGATATGGTTTATATTGATGGATGAAGCATTCTGGTGGCTATGCCACAAATATCTGTTCTGGTGGCTCTGCCACAATATCTGTATTTGGTGACTTTGTCACAATATCTGTTGACCGATCAATGGTTGAGTGCCGGTCATGTTATCGAAGGCTGTGTACCATTATTGTGGGCTTCGTATCGATATTGTGGGCTTTGTGCCGATTATAGACCCATTATCGATGGCTTTGTGCCAACCTAAATATGGCTTTGTGCCATCTTGACTATGGCTTCGTGCCAAACGTATTTACCTGTCGCTATATGCCTAACATATTTGTTGATGACTCTGTGTCGATCATATTTACCGAAGGCTGTGTGCCAATTATATTACCGTCACTGATGGCTATGTGCCAAAGTTATTATAGTTATCGATGGCTTTGTGCCACGTATTCTGTTAAGTGGATTTGCCACATTATCTGTTTCTAGTGGCTATGCCACAAATATCTATTTTGGTGGCTCTACCACAATATCTGTATCTGGTGACTTTGTCACAATATTTATTCTGGCAGCCATACTGCAAATTCTGTGGCGTGTAGCCGATGGGTGGGTCGAGTTGTCTCCCTACATGGTGTAAGGTTGGTACGGGGGTGTATACGGCTAGACATGGGTTGGGTTTTCTACATACATAAAATATCTGTTCTGTATCTGTTATGGGATATGGGCTTCATTCTGAATTTGATTCTGTGGTTTGATTCTGATTCTCATTTTTATTCTAGTTCTGATAATGTTTCTTATTCTGTAATGGGCTAAAGCCTATCTGGTACTGTCTGTTATAATGGGCTAAGGCCCAATTGATACTGAAACTATAAGTAGGGTTGGGGCCAAACTTTTAATTCTTTTATATGACTGACTGTTCCTTTTATATAGAAGGGGATTTCACACTGAGTTTTTGTAAACTCACTCCGTTTATTAACCTTTCAGGTAATTTCCAGCGTTAGACGGATCGAAGCTGCGAAGGGCTCGGAGGAAGCCACACACATGTTTATGTTACAGTTTTGATTATTACTTTTAAATGTTTTTATATGGGTTGTATTAAAGCCGTTGTAATTTTTTGGATTTCAAATTTGGAATTTTATTTATTGTTGTTATAATTGCTAGTATTAGAACATGGTTTTCCAAAGCAACTACTTTTGTTCAAAACATCACGTATCCGTAATTGTTTTTAAATTAAGCTTCTGTAGCTGGCAAGGTTTTTAGAAAGTTGTTAAGAATGTTATTCAGCTGAGGTTTTCTAACAAGGTTTAAAAAGGGTATAAGTTTTTAATTTTTAAGAAGGGTTTTTAATGGAAACATGGTTTTCGAAAAACACTTCAATGTGACATGCCAGATTCGAGCCAAACTTCCAGGCCGGGTTTGGGGTGTTACATAACTTCCTATAATTCCTACAAATCCTCCAACCCGTGACTTGAATATCTGTAATAATCCATTTGACAACCTTCTTGTGCCTTTCCAAAATCACATTTGCCTCTTCTTCTTGATTTTTGGTAAACTCAATTGAAATAATGACAGGTAGAGTCGAAGACAGACCCAAATAGTCATATTTCAAATGATGAGACAAAATATTTAGTTCCAATTTAGTTGGCTCTTCAATCAACGACTTTGGTTGCGTATACTCTTGATATGATAATTCTAATGATTCAGTGGAACTTCTTGAGTGAATTCCTTCGAATTAGCTTCTAACCAAGCCAAACATTCCTTGTCTTCATCATCACTTGGTAAATCCTCCAGTAGAATATGTTTTAATGGATCGTTTAGAGAATTGAGCTCTAATTCTGTAGAAGCCAATGATTCCATATTACAAATAGCAGAGTAGTCTTCAACTGTATCTGGGGATTTAACAGCATCAAAGTCATTAAAAGTCACCTCGTCATCAAAGATTTCTTTCAACTGAGTATCATTTTGCTGCTTCTAGAATCGTTGAGGATATAACAATGGTGGAATCTTAGCTTTTATCAACAACTCTTCAATGGAAATTTTTCTATATCCGAAAAGGGTGTTAGGTAATCAAAACTAACTGGTTTAAAGTTTACCTCATCAAGGATCACCGTATCTGACTTTTTTGGAACAGGAGTTTCAACATTCAGTTGAACTTCCTCTTTGCCTTGAGCTACAATAGGCTTATCTTCAACCTCGGCAGCTTTGGTTTCCCATATCTTCCCATTTCATAAAGTGACAGTTTTGCAATGCTCTTTGTCTGTGCTTTTTAGGTTTTCTGTATCACTTGGTCAAATACCTTGGGGTCTGCTTTTGAGCTCATTGGCTAGCTGTCCCACTTGGTTTCCTAAATTCTTCAATGTTGCTACTTGGCTTTGGATTAGTTCATCATTCTTCGTTATGTACGCCTTTAGCAAATTCTCAAGATTAATTGGAGATTTAGTTGGTGTGGGTTGTTACACCTGTTGAGAATATTTTGGCAGATAATTTGGTTGAAATGACATAGAAGAGTCACTATTGATTACTCCATGGAGAAATTGGATGATTCTGTCATGAAGAGTTGTAATAATTTGACTGTGGAACATTCCAATTTTGATTTCTCATGTAATATTTTGACTCTTGATTCGATAGGCAATTTTCAAATAAATGGCCATCTCCACAGTATTCACAAGAAATATCCTCGAACTGGTTCAGTTACTTACCTATCAGATTACCATTGAAACCATTAACAGTTATGTTCTTAAGCATAGAAGGCATAGAGGATACCTGGGCTGCCAAAGAACCAAGTGTGTCTCTTTCATGTACTCTTGCTACTTAACTTTCTGAGGCTACTCAATTTGTTGGCCACTGATAGTTATTGCTAGCAATGCTTTCAATAATCTCGGAAGCATCGTTATAAGACTTAGAAAGAAGGGCTCCATTTGCCAAAGCATCCACCATCATTCTAGTATGAATATTGAGACCAATATAGAAAGTCTCTATTTGAACACAACAAGGAATGTCGTTATGAGGGTACTTTCGTAATAACTCTTTGAATCACTCCCATGCCTCATATAAAGATTCTTCGTCAAGTTGTTGATATGAAGTGATTTCATTTTAGACCTTGATGGTTAAAGATGGAGGGAAATATTTCATTAAGAAACGTTCGACCAACTCTTGCCATGTAGTTATGGAACAGATGGTAGGGAGTTCAACCACGCTCGTGCTCTATCTCTTAAGGAGTATGGAAATAATCTCAGTCTCAAGGCATTCTCAGTCACCCCGACTAGTTTAAATGAGTCACTCACTTCCATGAATAGCTGAAGATGAAGTTGTGGATCTTCAGTAGGAATCCCACTAAATTGACCCATATTTTGCAACATTTGGAACATGACCGGTTTTAGCTGGAATTGTTGTGCCTTGATTTTGGGTCTCCTAATACTCGAATTGATCTCGTTGAATAGAGGAATGACATATTGTTGAATGGCACAGTTTTTATCATCGGCAACAGTGATCAGATTGTGAGTATTATAAGCGAATGTTCCTGCTGGATTTTGGTTTGGATTTTTGAAATTCATATCTTCGGTCCTTCTTTGATTCACTTATCTTCTCCTTTATCAGAAAGTCCTTTAAATTTCAGGGTTTACGGGGACTAAGTCAATAATTTGATCAATACTCATAAACACCTAAAACAAACACAAAAAAAATAGAATTAAAATTTAACAGAAAAAATACTAAAATACAAAATTAACAATTTCACAAATAATGTCTTTTAAAATAGTCCCCGGCAATGGCGCCAAAAACTTGGAATGGCAGAAATGTGCAAGTGTACACAATCGTAACAAGTAATAAAGTAATAAGTAAATGTCAAGTTATCTTACCCATAGGGACTATGAAAAAATTTATTTATGAATGCAATTTTAAAGCCACTTTGGTAAAGAAAAATATTTTGATTTGAAGAGGTGATTAATAACTAGGATTTTAACTAAGTAAAAAAATAAAAATAAAATAAAAGTTTCAATGCATGATTTCAACAGATGATTTTAATCAAGATGACATAGTTGTGTTAGATTAATTACATTTCTTAACTTAGAATTACTAAACTCATGTTTATGTTGTTACGAATGAATTCACGAAAACCCGGTAATTTGCTAACTTATGAACATACTTACCAAAATCCATTTATCTCTTGACTATATCTCTATGTCAATTCAACCGGTTAAACAAATTTTAATAAGCAAATGTGTAAATGCCCATACATACTTATGAAATTAAAATGATCTCTTGTACATATCTCTATGCCAATTCAAACAATTAATTCAATCTCATAAGCACATAAAATATTACGTGAGGTAAAAATGTATTTCTACCTTGAAACATTTTAATCCTAAAAATCTTGCAAGGTATGCAAGGCTAATGTATCGTTAGATACCGTTGCTAATTTAACCCTCAGCTACCTTAGATGATTAAACATGCATTAATTAAGTATCATGTCAATTAATTGCAATTTCAGTCTATTTAAATAATTAATTGATTAGTTACCTTGCAACTATAATGCAAGAATAACTCAGTCCTGGTTTTACTTAATTAAACATCTTACCAAGGCATATAACAACACAAACACAATTTTAATAAAATAAGTAGATGAAATGCAATCAACCTAACACAAATTAAATTTAAGCCATATTAATTAAATTAAACATATCAACATCACAAATATTCATAGACATGTTCATCATAACAACAACAAAAATAAAAGGATAGGGAACAAGAATCAAATCCGGTGATCCTCCGAGGCTTGACTAGTTTGCCCCACTCCTCCTTCTCCGCTTGTTTTTATTGAACCGAGGCCTCCATGAACACTTGAATGCTTCTCCAAATAGTGGTTGATTGACTCCTTTTCAAGAGGTGAAATCGGCAAGGGAATAGGGGAAGGAAATGAGGAAAAATGAAAGGGAATGAAGAGAGAAAAATGAGAGAGAAATGAAGAGATGACAAGGTTTGAGACCTGTTTGAAGTGAGCAGCGAAGGGGGTATTTATAGGTTGAGAATGCTGTTAAAAATAGCCAAAATAAGAAGCCAAAGACTCCCCGCACGGCCGACCACACATGTGGCATGTTTGAAGATTTCAAACATGTTATTTTTAGGTAGGGCCAAATCTTGAAAGGCATAAATAGCGGGGGGGTTTGAATGCAAATTGAAGGAGTCTTCAAGGGCCATTTTGCAAGCCAAATAATCAGGAAAAAAATCTGATTGGGATAGAATGTGGGACAATTTTGGGCTGCCCAGTGCTCGATTGGATCGATTTTCTCGGTTCAGCTCAACTGGGCCCCTTTTCATAACTAATTAATAATAATTTATTTAACCCAAATTAAATTAAATTAGATTAGATTAAAATTAAAATTATATATTATGAATTAATACACATAATTTGGATTGTATTAGGCTGAAAAATTAATTCACCTTGATGCTTCAAAATTGCTTCTCGGTTTTGCGCTTTTAGTAGTGTCTAAAAAGCAGTTTTTCGCCTTTTGTGTAAATCTGTTGAAAATAATAAAAATTTGATATAAAATTAATTAAAATTCAGCATGTTCATAATTTGAGTGAAATTTAATCATTTTATAATTATTATATATTTTTCGACAAGAATTTTACTGAAACTACATGAATTTGAGTTAAAAAGGGCATGAAAAAGTGTGTATATTTTCATGTTTTCAATTTGTCATTCTCTTATTAGAAAGGGATAGGGATGACGTGAAATCATAGTTTCATACAATCCCTTCTCATAACGAGAAAGGATTGTAATATTGGCAGAAACCTTGAGAGTTTTCTTGGTGGTTGAGCTGAGTAAGTACTTGGCTTATCAAGTTAAAAATAGTATGGTCAGCGGACACCAATATTTTTTCAAAGTGGTGCCTGATACTTAAATCAGTAACTTTAGAGGATAATAAGGAAATAGCTTGGGATTGCAATCTTTATACTTTGCTTCATTTGAATTAGATTTTATTTTAGCTATTTATATGAGATTATAGGCTTTGTTGTAGGGATGGTAGTGGTTGTTGTCAAAACTACTATCACTTCATAGTTGATACGTTTTGCTTCGATATTCGTTTTATTTTTATGTAATTATAATTTTAAAAATCAATATCACCTTCTTCCTCGCCCTAATATTTAAGTTTTATTAATTATTTCTAATGTTTTTAATCTTTTAAATATAATTGTAACAGTCCGGTTTAGACCCTAGTCGAAATAGTGATTTTGGGACCACATATCTGAGTCAGAAAAATAGTTAAATATTATTTTCTGTGCTTACGATGTGTGAATTAGTATGTGTGAAAGTTTCGTATGAAAATTTAATTATTTGTGTACTTAATTTGATAAAAGGACCTAATCGCGTAAAGTGTAAAAGTTGCTTTCTATATGTTAAAAGTGCCTATTTGATTTGGCTTATTAATTGTGAGGTCCTTATGTGGTTATTTGATCGTTAGAAGTTTGAATAGACATTAATAACCATCCATTAGGTGATTTAATAATGGTTATTAAAAGGGTAAATTAGTAAATTATTTATTAAATGAATTAAAATAAAACAAAGGCATGAAAATATGGTCATTTAGTGTTCATAATCAACCGAAAATCATAGTAAAATAAAAGAAAAAGAGATTTAGGGTTTCCAAACATACAAGGCTTAATTCAAGGTTCATTTTTGATTCGTTTTCGATAATTTCTACGTTTTTGTGATCGTTGCTTTGTGTTTTACTAAGCCCATGCCTCAATTTCTTATTTTGATGATGTATTTGAAATGTTCCATGGATAAATTCATGAGTTTTATGTTGTTATATGATGAAATATGAAAGTTTGATGTTGGGTTTATATGTTTTGTCTTTGGATTTTTGATGATTTTGAGTAAAATGGGCTAAATTGTGAAATCTGTAAATTGAGGGACTAAAATATTAAATAAATGAAATGTGCGAACTTGTATGAGAGCTATGAAAATTTGGATAAGCTTGTGTACAAGCAAACTTTGTGTATTTTGTGATTTTTTGAATTAGGGACTAAAGTGTCGAAATGTGAAAATGTGAAGGCTAGTTTGCAATATGCCTTAATTGTGTGTATATGGATTGGTTTGAATGATTTAGTGAATAAAAGGGTTAATTTTGAATACATATAGATCAAGAAAAGAGGAATTCAGATTTAGACCGAGGGAAGTCGAAGGTTATTGAGTAAACAATCCGAGTCGACAACTCCGAGTATGAGGTAAGTTCGTACGTAAAACATGATGTTATAAGTATGTTTTGATGCTTTGTTTATACATAGATTGTATATACATTTAGTTTGGATGAATACGATGATAAATCAATGGTATTTGGCAATAAGTGTGTGATTTAAACTTACTTCGGCTATATGAGGCACTAAGTGTGCGATACCGAGATAGCTTTGGTTAATTGAGAAAGCACTAAGTGTGCGGAAATTATTATAGCTTCGACCAATCTTTAAAGCACTAAGAGTGCGGATGTTTAAAGCATTGGTAATCTTCGAAAAGTCTTAAAATATCCAAACAAGAGGTGAGAATAAAAATGAATGAATATGGGAATGTTCAGGTAAGTTTAATACCTATGTGGTAGACGGTATTATGCATATAAAGTTTATTGAATTGGCATGAAATTGATAAATGAGTAGAGAATTTATAAGTACTTATGTGTTGTTGTTTCATATTTTATATACTGTTGTTGATTTTGGTACGAACTTACTAAGCTTTTGAAAGCTTACTTTTTGTGTGTGTTTGCATTATTTTATAGACATTGAAGCTACCATGAGTTTGGGGATCGTCAAGGATCATCACCACACTATCGAACCTCATTTTGGTACTTTGAAAATGTATATATTGAAGTATGGCATGTATAGGCTAGAAGTGTTTAGATTATGTTTTGTGATTGTATATATTTAGCCATGTGATATGGCTTGGTATGGATGCGATTATGATATGGATTTGGTATATGAATTGTAATATCCCGAATTAGGGCCTAATCAGAGTAGTAGTTTTGGGACCACAAATTCGAGATAGAAATAATTAATTTATTATCATTTTAAGGTCTATGGCATGATTTCATGATTGTGTGAAAATTTAGTTTAGAAATTTTATCGATAGAGGGTCCAATTTGATATTTAGGACTAAATTGCAAAAGTTGTAAAATGTGTGTTCTAGTTCACAAAGGTACTAAGTACTTGTGAGTAATGGGTTTTTAAAGTGGATGTCCTTGGATAGTAATTAGACCATTATACTAGTTTGGACAAAAACACTTAAAGGAAGATAAAACACCATAGTTTTTAATTAAGGGCATTTTGGTCATTTAGTTATTGAAATGAATTAAAAACAAAATTAAAAGCCAATTTTTGTCCATCTTCAACCCCTTGGCCGAATTTCACATGAGGAAGACATAACTAGGGCTTTTCAAGCTTCCAAGCTCGATTGTAAGTCCATTTTACCCTCGTTTTTAATGTTTTTAATGTTTTTGGAGTCCGAGTAACTTGATTAAGCTTATTCTAGCAATAATTTAACCTAGGGTTTATATTTGGAAAAATACCCATAAGTGAAATGTGTTTATTTTGATGTTTTATGATAGAATATGAAGCTTTAAATTGTGTTAAACAACTTTTGCTAAGCGATTTTACGTGAAAACGAGTAAAACGACACAATCGGTAAAAATACCTAATGTTCATAAGTACACGTTAGAGTGAGAATTTGATGTTTCTATAGAAGGGAAAAATGATCAGCATGTCATAAAACATAGGAAAATAGGATGAAGTTTAATTTTCGAGCCTTGGGGAAAAAGATAAATATGTAAAAGTTTAGGGGCAAAGATGTAAATTTGCCAAAGTTTGAGTCAATGACTGTTTTAATAAATGTGAGTATTAAATAAGCTAAATTTGTTATTTTATATCAAGAGAAACAAGATTCGAGTCGTGATCGAGGGAAAAATAAAGTTTACAAGGAATAGACTCGATTTCTAACATTTTGTACCGAGGTAAGTTCAGGTGTAAATGTTGTAACATAATTGTCATTTTAAGTAATTTAATGTTATTTATATGATATGTTGATTATTATCATGAAATATTATGCTTTGTGGATTATTATTTAGTAATATGCAAATTATGTGAGCTACTTAATAAATATGAAATGTTACCAATTATCGGTTCCGACATTCCGTGGAAGACGACAAAGATGTGTGATTGAGGAAAATCTCGTTTGAACCTTGGGAATAGATTAGGATACAAGTGACATGTCACTAGGATATTTGAGTTCTGAGCTCGTTGAGTTGAGTTTGAGTTCGTGAGATGTAACTAGGCATCCGAACCCGTTGAGTTGAGTTCGAGTTCACTTATGGATGCAAACGCCTGAGCTCATTGAGTTGAGTCCGAGTTCGCTTAGGGGCGGGTTACATGGTAGCTTGGCTACATAATTTCCGCAGGCTATTGAGTTTGTCTAGCTGCAGATATGGCACTTATGTGCATGCAATCCGTGTATCCAAATTATATTCCGATGTGTTCAACAGGTGAATCTTAAGTGAATAAGGAGAATACTTAAGACGAAGGTGACATGTTGGTAAGTGTGGTGAATGAGAAAATTTGGACAGGCATGCACTTATCTATCGGGTTAAGAACTTGGTATGATGAAATTGTGGTCAGATAGTAAATGCAAATGTAACATGAAAGTCTTGGTGATATTTATACAAATGATGTTTTATGTTGGATTGCATGACTATGTTACTTGCTATTTACATGTGAACTTACTAAGCATTTATGCTTACTCCCTCCTTTCCATTCTTTGTAGTTTTGAAAAGTCAGCTCGAAAATTAGAACGGTCGGAGGCTCGCTGACACTATCCGCGGACCATTTTAGTATAGTGGCCTGTATATTTTGAGTATGGCGTGTATAACATTATAATCATTTTGTGTATATGATCTTATGATATGGTTATTGGGTGGTAAGGAAATGTTTGGTAATGATTAGCAATTGGAATGGCTAATCAAGATCATATTTGGTGTTATGTATACTTAATGTGCTATCTAATCCATGGAAATTCATAAAAAGGTGAAATTTGCTATAAAACAATATCATATAGCAGCAATGACGTGAGTTTGAAAAATCACTAAAAATCGTAGAGATAGAATTAGATGATGAATAAAATATTAAATTGAATATTATGTAGTCTATTTTCATATGGAAAAAACAAAACAGGTAATGAGTTGTATTCTATGAGAAATTTGAGTTTTGGTGGAATAGGGTTAGAGCAATTTGTGAATCCCCTATTCTATCTTTAGAAATTCACTAAAAATTATAAAAAAATAATTAGGAGTCATACTTTATATGTATAGATTCATTATTGGGTCTAAATTTAAGATAAACAAATTGCATAGTCATCTAAATTCTGCACAAAGAGAAAAGTGATTCGTAGTGAAAAGATGTCTGAGCAGTTGAGCACTGAAATAGGGTAAACTTTAACTAATAAACTGTACTAATTGGCCGAACCAAAAATTCTGGAAAAATATTTGTAAATAGGTATATGAGTCTAGTTTTAGGGAAAGTTTATGGATTTTAATTTTCATTTTTGTAACTTGATATATGATTTTTTTAGCGACTATGATGCAGATGGGCAGTTTATTACGAAAGGTGAAATAAATTGTTTGAAATTGTTTAAGTGATAATTTAAGTTTGTTAACGCTTCGTGCTCGACTCCGGCGACTGTCTCAGGCAGGGGGTGTTACATTTGGTTGTATCAGAGCTACAGTTTAGTTGTTTCTCGGACTAACGTGGCGTATGTATGGGTTTTGCTATACATGCCATATATATATTGTGATAGTGTGACGAATCCTGACCTTTAAAATGATTTTTTATAGGAAATGGATCCCGATCCAATTATGGCCGATGATGTAGAGAGCAATGCGCTTGCTCCTGCTGAAGGGGCGGTGCCGACTGAAAATTGACCTCCTACTGTTAGTCAAGGAGGAGGAGAAGGGGCTCGGGAAGCCTTTCTCCAGATGATGAATGCATGGTACACCAAGTTCGTTCGTATGTACCTGAATGCTCAAAAACCTCCCCCACCTCCCCCGATTCCTCAACCTGTACCCTCAATGCCTGAAGGTATGGATCTGATGAAATTTCATAGAACCCCAGTTGATAGAATTCGCAAGCAAGGGGCTGAAGAATTCAGGGCAAATGTTGATGATGATGCCGAGAAAGCAGAATTTTGGCTTGCGAATTCTATTCGGGTTTTTGATGAGTTGTCTTGTACACCTGAAGAGTGCTTGAAATGTGCTACATCCTAGTTGAGAGATTTAGCTTTTTATTGGTGGAAAACATTGATTTCAGTGGTACCGAAAGAGAAAGTGACTTGGGAGTTCTTTCAAGAAGAATTTCGGAAGAAATACATCAGTGGAAGATTTGTTGAACAGAAGCGTAAAGAGTTTCTCGAGTTGAAACAAGGCAACATGACAGTTATTGAGTATGAAAGGGAGTTCTTTTGGTTGAGTAAGTATGCTAGAGAATGTATACCTTCAGAGGCTAAAATGTGCAAACGATTTAAAGACGGACTCAATGAAGACATCAAAGTATTTGTGGAAATTATTGAGTTGAAAGAGTTCGTAGTACTTGTTGATAGGGCTTGCAAGGCTGAAGAACTAATTAAAGAAAAGAGAAAGGCAGAGGCTGAGACTAGAAATTTGAAGAAAAGACCGATGAGCAGTGTATTCCCACCGCAATCTAGAAAATCCAGGGATATGTATTCTCGTTCTCATGTTTCGGCCAGACATTCGTATGAGAATCGTAAGAAGCAAAATACGGGTTTTAAATCTCAGACTAATTCTGTGGCTAGTGTAGAAAATTCGAGATTTGTTAGACCCGAGTGCCAACAATGTGGTAGAAGTCACCTTGGTCCATGTAGAACTAACGAATGTTACCAGTGTGGTTCTCCAGATCATTTTTTTAGATACTGTCCCGAGAGAATTGAGAAAGAAAAATTTCAGAGTGCAAAACCTAGTGGTGCAGTTTCGCGAGGAAGATCTTCGAGAAATGTTGGGAATGAGGCAAGCGGTAATAATGTAGTTAGAGATTCAACGTTTAAATCTGAAGCTAGAGTTCCGGCTAGAGATTATGCCATAAGGGCGCGTGAAGATGCTTCATCTCCCGATGTGATCACTGGTATTTTCTCTCTTTATGATGTTAACGTTACTACTTTGATTGACCCCGGTTCTACTCATTCATATGTGTGCATGAAATTGGTGTCTAATATGAGTATACCTGTTGAATCTACAGAATTTGTGATTAAAGTGTCAAACCCGTTAGGCAAATGTATTATAGTTTATAAAGTATGCAAGAAATGTCGTTTGATGATTAGAGGTCATTATTTTTCGGCCGACTTGATGTTGTTGCCGTTTGACGAATTTGATGTTATTTTGGGTGTGGATTGGTTGACATTGCATGATTCTATAGGAAATTGTAAACAAAAGGTTATTGAATTAAAATGTGAAAATGGTAAAATTCTGCGGGTTGAATTAGACGAATCAGAGGCATTGCCTAGTGTGATTTCTTCGATGTTGGCTCAGAGATATTTGAGAAAGGGTTATGAAGCTTATTTGGCGTATGTTTTGAATACAAAGGAATTTTGAGAAGAAAATTGAATTAGTGCCGACTGTAAGTGAATTCGCGGATGTATTTCCAGAAGAGTTGTCGGGTTTGCCTCCTGCTAGAGAAGTAGGATTTGGTATTGAGTTGATACCGAGAACAACTCCGATCTCGATTGCTCCAAATAGAATGACACCAACAGAGTTGAAAGAATTAAAGTCACAGTTGCAAGAGTTGACTAACAAAGGCTTTGTGAGACCAAGTTTTTCGCCTTAGGGTGTTCCCATATTATTTGTGAAAAGGAAGGATGGTTCTATGAGATTGTGTGTAGACTATCGGCAGTTAAATAAGGTAACAATCAAGAACAAGTATCCATTGCTGAGAATTGATGATTTGTTTGATCAGTTGAAAGGAGCAACATGGCTTGCAAAGATTGACTTGAGGTCTGGATACTACCAGCTGCGAGTAAAAGAGTCATATGTGCCTGAAACTGCTTTTAGAACAAGGTACGTCCATTATGAATTTTTAGTTATGTCATTCAATTTGACAAATGCTCCTGCTGTGTTTATGGATTTAATGAATCACATATTTCGGCCATACTTGGACAAGTTTGTTGTGGTATTTATTGATGATATCTTAATTTATTCAAAAGATGAGATAGAGCATGCTGAGCACTTGATGATAGTTTTGTAAAATTTGAGAGATAAGCAGTTGTATGCCAAATTTAGTAAGAGTGAATTTTGGCTTCGAGAAGTTGGATTTTTAGGTCATAATGTTTCAGGTGATGGTATACGGGTTGATCCCAGTAAAACTTCAGCTATTGTTGATTGGAAACCGCCGAAGAATGTAACTGAGGTTAGAAGTTTCTTGGGTTTAGCTGGTTATTATCGACGGTTTGTAAATGGATTTTCTATAATTGCTACTCCTATGACCAGACTACTCCAAAAGGATGTTAAATTTGAATGGACGAAAGAATGTCAACAAAGCTTTGAGAAATTGAAAAGTTATTGACTGAGGCACCAGTGTTAGTACAAGCTGAGTCAGGTAAAGAATTTGTGGTGTATAGTGATGCTTCTCTAAATGGCTTGGGATGTGTACTTATGCAAGAAGGAAAAGTGGTGGCTTATGCTTCGAGGCAGTTGAAACCTCACGAAAGGAATTATCCACTCATGATTTGGAACTGGCTATTATAGTGTTTGCTTTGAAGATTTGGCAACAATATTTGTATGGTGAAAAGTGCCAAGTATATACCAATCACAAAAGTCTCAAGTACTTGATGTCACAAAAAGACTTGAATTTGAGACAGCAGAGATGGTTAGATTTTTTGAAAGATTACGAGCTTGTAATTGAATACCATCCGAAGAAAGCGAATGTGGTTGCTGATGCTTTGAGTAGAAAGTCGTTGTTTTCTTTGAGAGCTATGAATACGCAGTTGACGGTGTCTGGTGATGGTTTGATTCTAGCAGAGTTGAGAACAAGACCGATGTTTTTACAAGAGATTTGTGAAGCTCAGAAAAGTGACAGATTTGCAAGCCAAGACGAAGCAATGTGAGGCTGATACAGCATCAGATTTCAAAATCGGTTCTGATGGTTGCTTGATGTTTAAAGATCAAATTTGTGTACCGAAAAATGATGAGTTGATTCAAAAGATCTTGCACGAAGCACATAGTGGTTGTTTGTCAATTCACCCGAGCAGTACAAAAATGTATAATGACTTGAAGAAAATGTATTGGTGGAATGGAATGAAAAGAGATATCTCCGAGTTTGTATCGAAATGTTTAATTTGTCAACAAGTGAAAGCTGAACACCAAGTGCCTTCGGGACTACTTCAGCCTATCATGGTTCTCAAGTGGAAGTGGGATCGAATTACTATGGATTTTGTATCAGGGTTGCCGTTAATTCCGAGGAAGAAATATGCCATCTAGGTAATAGTCGACAGATTGACTAAATCAGCTCATTTTATTCCGGTATGTACTGATTATTCTCTTAATAAGTTGGCTGAATTATATATCTTTGAGATTGTTAGACTTCACGGAGTATCATTGTTGATCATTTTGGATAGAGATCCTAGAGTTACATCGTGGTTTTGGTAAAAGTTGTAAGAGGCATTAGGTACAAAGTTAAATTTCAGCACTGCTTTCCATCCACAGACTGATGGACAATCAGAGAGAGTAATTCAGATTCTTGAAGACATGCTCAGATGTTGTGTATTGGAATTCCAAGGTAGTTGGGAAAGATACTTACCGCTGGTAGAATTTGCCTACAATAATAGTTATATTTGAAGATGGCATCTTATGAAGCATTGTACGGTCGTAAGTGTCGGACGCCATTGTATTGGACTGAACTCAAAGAAAATCAGATTTACAGAGTTGATCTAATTAAAGAAACTGAAGAAAAAGTGAAAGTGATTCGAGATTGTTTGAAATCTACTTCAGATAGACAGAAATCCTACACAGATTTGAAACGAAAAGAAATCGAGTTTCAAGTCGGCCATAAGGTATTTTTAAAAGTGTCTCCATGGAAGAAAGTTCTTAGATTTGGTCCGAAAGGTAAGTTGAGTCCGCGTTTTATTGGACCGTATGAGATAATTGAAAGAGTTGGATCGGTAGCATATCAGTTAGCATTACCACCTGAATTAGAGAAGATTCATGATGTGTTCTACGTATCTATGTTACGTTAATATCTTTCAGATCCTTCACATGTAATTTCACCGACGAAAATTGAGCTACAACCGGATATGACATACAATGAAGAACCAATTAAGATTTTAGCTTGGGAGGTCAAGCAACTAAGAAATAAAAGTATCGCTCTCGTGAAAGTATTATGGCAAAAGCACGGGGTAGAAGAGGCTACATGGGATCCCGAGGAAACTATGAGGAATCAATACCCACACCTATTTACCGGTAAGATTTTCGGGGAAGAAAATTCCTAAAGGGGGAGAGAGTTGTAATATCTCGAATTAAGGCCGAATCAGAATAGTAGTTTTACGACCACAAATCTAAGATAGAAATAATTATTTTATTATCATTTTAAAGTCTATGGCATGATTTCATGATTGTGTGAAAATTTCGTTTAGAAATTTTATCGATAGATGGTCCAATTTGATATTTAGGACTAAATTGCAAAAGTTGTAAAATGTGTGTTCTAGTTCACAAAGGTACTAAGTACTTGTGAGTAATGGGTTTTTAAAATGGAGGTCCTTGGATAGTAATTAGACCATTATACTGGACAAAAATACCTAAAGAAAGATAAAACAACATAGTTCTTAATTAAGGGCATTTTGGTCATTTAGTTATTAAAATGAATTAAAAACAAAATTAAAAGCCAATTTTTGTCCATCTTCAATCCCTTTGCCGAATTTCACATGAGGAAGACATAGGTAGGTTTTTCAAACTTCCAAGCTCGATTGTAAGTCCATTTTAGCCTCGTTTGTAATGTTCTTTACGTTTTTGGAGTCCTACTAACTTGATTAAGCTTATTCTAGCAATAATTTAACCTAGGGTTTATATTTGGAAAAATACCCATAGGTGAAATGTGTTTATTTTGATGTTTTATAGTAGAATATGAAGCTTGAAATTGTGTTAAACAACTTTTGCTAAGCGATTTTACGTGAAAACGAGTAAAACTACATAATCGGTAAAAATACCTAATGTTCATAAGTACATGTTAGAATGAGAATTTGATGTTGCCATAGAAGGGAAAAATGATCAGCATGTCATAAAACATAATAAAATAGGATGAAGTTTAATTTCCGAGCCTTGGGGTAAAAGTGTAAATATGTAAAAGTTTAGGGGCAAAAATGTAATTTTTCCAAAGTTTGAGTCAATGACTGTTTTAATAAATGTGAGTATTAAATAAGCTAAATTTGTTATTTTAGATCAAGAGAAACAAGATTCGAGTCGTGATCGAGGGAAAAATAAAGTTTACAAGGAATAGGCTCGATTTCTAACATTTTGTACCGAGGTAAGTTCAGGTATAAATGTTGTAACATAATTGTTATTTTAAGTAATTTAATGTTATTTATATGATATGATGATTATTATCATGAAATATTATGCTTTGTGGATTATTATTTAGTAATATACAAATTATGTGAGCTACTTAATAAATATGAAATGCTACCAATTATCGGTTTCGACATTCCGTGGAAGACGACAAAGATGTGTGATTGAGGAAAATCTCGTTTGAACCTTGGGAATAGATTAGGATACAAGTGACATGTCACTAGGATATTTGAGTTCCGAGCTCGTTGAGTTGAGTCCAAGTTCGTGAGATGTAACTAGGCATCCGAACCCGTTGAGTTGAGTCCGAGTTCACTTATGGATGCGAACGCCCGAGCTCATTGAGTTGAGTCCTAGTTCGCTTATGGACGAGTTACATGGTAGCTTGGCTACATAATTTCCGCAGGCTATTGAGTTTGTCTAGCTGCAGATATGGCACTTATGTGCATGCAATCTGTGTATCCAAATTATATTCCGATGTGTTCAACAGGTGAATCTTAAGTGAATAAGGAGAATACTTAAGACGAAGGTGACATGTTGGTAAGTGTGGTGAGTGAGAAAATTTGGACAGGTATGCACTTAAACCCTCGGGTTGAGAACTTGGTATGATGAAATTGTGGTAAGATAGTAAATGCAAATGTAACATGAAAGTCTTGGTGATATTTATACAAATGATGTTTTATGTTGGATTGCATGACTATGTTACTTGCTATTTACATGTGAACTTACTAAGCATTTATGCTTACTCCCTCCTTTCCATTCTTTGTAGTTTTGACAAGCCAGATCAAAAATTGGGAACGGTCGGAGGCTCGCTGACACTATCCGTGGACCATTTTGATATAGTGGCCTATATATTTTGAGTATGGCGTGTATAGCATTATAATCATTTTGTGCATATGATCTTATGATATGGCTATTGGGTGGTAAGGAAATGTTTGGTAATGATTAGCCATTGGAATGGCTAATCAATATCATATTTGGTGTTATGTATACTTAATGTGCTATCTAATCCATGGAAATTCATAAAAAGGTGAAATTTGCTATAAAACAGTATCATACAGTAGCAATGACGTGAGTTTAAAAAATCACTAAAAATAGTAGAGATAGAATTAGATGATGAATAAAATATTAAATTTAATCTTATTGAGTCTATTTTAATATGGAAGAAATAAAACAGGTAAATGAGTTGTATTTTATGAGAAATTTGAGTTTTGGTGGAACAGGGTCAGAGCGATTTCTGAATCCTTTGTTTTGACTTTATAAATTAACTAAAAATTGTAAAAAAAAACTAGGAGTCATATTTTATATTTATAGATTTCTTATTGAGTCTAATATTAAGAGAAATAAACGGCATAGTCATCTGAATTCTGTACAGAGAGAAAAGTGATTTGTAGTGAACAGAGGTCAGAGCAGTCAAACACTAAAACAAGGGAGACTTTAACTAATAAAATGTACTAATTTACCTGACCAAAAATTCTGGAAAAAACTTAGTAAATATATATATGAGTCTAGTTTTAAGGAAAATTTACGAATTTTAATTTCAACTTTTGTAACTCGAGATATGATTTTTTTAGCGGCTATGATGCAGATGGGCAGTTTATTATGAAAGGTGAAATAAATTGTTTGAAATTGTTTAAGTGATAATTTAAGTCTGTTAACGCCTTGTTCTCGACTCCAGCGATGGTCTCGGGTAAGGGGGTGTTATATGAATTATGAGGCAATATGATATATTTGGTGTGTTTGAGTGTTGAATATAAGAAATGGTAAGATATGTAAGCTTTTGGCATGTGTTAGCTATGGTAATTGATAAGGTTTGGTCATGAAGTTGAAACTTATGTTTGATATGATTTTATTATAGATTTGTTATGATTTGGTTGATGTATTGAGATGGAAATTTGGTTGGCAATGATATGTCATGAATGGCTAATGTTTTGGTTGTGAATTGGTCATAAAATGTTGTGCAAATATGCTTGGTTTGGTGCTTGTAGGTTTGACCCAATTGGGGTGGCAAGTTGGCTATTCAAATGGTCTATTTTTGTCCACACGGGCAGGGACACGAGTGTGTGTCTCAACCGTGTGTGACACACGGCTATGTTGCACGGCCGTGTGTCCCCTAAGGTACCTTACAATTGTAAATTAGGTTCAAACACGGCCAAGGCACACGGGCGTGTGGCTAGCCGTGTGGCCCAAGTCAGATTCGACCACTACCAAAGCACACGGGCGTGTCTTGTGGCCGTCTGAGCAAGTCAGTATGTATGCCCTGTTTTGTCATGGCCTAGACACACGGGCGTGTCTAATGTCATGTAAGGCACACAGCTTGTTCACACAGGCGTGTGACCTGTACTTGTTTGAAAAATGTTTAAATTTTGGAGAAATTTTGTATGTGTTCGGTTTAGTCCTGACCCTTTTCTAATACATGTTTAAGGTCTCAATGACCTATATAAGAGACTCTGTATTGATGATTGATCTTTAATGCTTCAATGCTTATGAAATGAATGTTAATGTTTCGATTTTTTTGGTAATGCCTTTAACCCTAGTTCGACAACAGATACGGGTTAGGGGTGTTTCAATAATACTACAAAAAATTTAAAACAAAATCTTAATGACTTGGGATAAAACTCTGAAGTAAAAAAAAGGATTTATGTTGCAAAGTAAAAATTCCCAATCAAATAATTTCTCTTTAACTCTTTTCTATTAAAAACTAAAGACAAGAAACAAAAAACATTCAAGTTGATGTTAAATCTTAATTTAGTGATTTTTCTTTTTAAGGATAAAATGATAAATTTATATATTAGAGTGAGGTGGAGGGATAAGCTATTACCCTAATTACTTCATATTCCATATAAAAACATTTCGCTTGTTATGCTTTGTATCCACTCTTTTTTTTTAAAAATAGCTCTATTCGAAGTGGAATGGTTCAAAGTCCATTAGGTGATTTGGATTTTATTGTCCCTAATTTGTTGGGAGCTTTGGGCTTGATAGGTTTAGACTAAGATTAAGTCTAGAATGATTGGACCAGATATGGTGCTAGAGTGGGAGAGACAAGAGCTTTGGACTTGCATCAAACTCTTTGGGAGTGTATAGTTCTTCATAATGTTTTAATTCTAATGAAATACTATTGAAAAATATGAAAATGACCTTTAAGTGCCAGAGAAGTGCCCATTTCCCTAGCATTAGAGTTGTTAAGTGATAGTTTCCATATTTTAGTATTGCCAATTTATTGAACGTCTTGAATGGGTTGTACTGATTAGTTGGAGGAACAATTTGAATGGGTTGTATTGACTATTTGGATAATATTTAGCCCAAAAATGAAGGTCATGTTACTTGGGAAACTCATATTGAAGATAAGATCGAATTAAATCACCATAGGCAATCCCTTGCAACATGGACATTTGAACTAGATTGAAACACTATGAGATTAGCTACTAAGAATCCATGTTTAGTTTATTCTCTATTTTTATATTGTAAATAGGCTATTGTATTACTATTTTAATGAGATCATGATGGGCCTTCTATGTTTGAAAGTCTCGAATATAAATCTATTTAAGGGGGAGACTTGTATAGAGTTTTGTATTGAAAGATTTTAGTACCTATCTTGTTCAAGTTAAGGAACATTTCTTAAAGTGCAAATGGTTAGTAAAATCGTTTGTGTTGTGGTTTTACTTGCTAATTTCACAGAGGTGAAATGAATGGTGAGAGTATTATTCTTCAAGGTTCGAAAGTGAAGAGTGTCACGAGGTGTGTCATAGGTTAAGTTCACTTATTTTAAATGTTGAAGGGAGTGGATATTTCTCACCGAGCTAGGCTTCATAGACATAGGGAAACTAAACTGTGTAAACAATTCCTATGCGTTCTTTGTGTTTTTGGTTTCCAGATTCAATGCCAGAGAAGTGCCCACTTCCCTGTCACTCCTTTCAAGCACTTAGTTTATTCATTAGCAACGATTTAATAATTTAAATTGGTATCGAGCTTGCCACTTAATGTAACTAGTAGAGATCTTAAAGGTTGTTAGGTTTAAGTCATGGAAGGTTCTTCTATATCTCATCCTCATATGATCGAAGTTGGAAACTATACTTATTGGTAAGCACGGATGAAGGTATACATTAAGTCCATTGATAAAAAGTCATGGCATGTTGTGTTTACAGGTTGAGAACCCCCTAAGATAGACACTAAACATGGGGGAGAGTCAAACCTAAAGTTCAGTGGACCACTTACTTAGAAAAACTAGCCAATGCTAATTACAAAGAACTATATACTATTTTTCTATGGACTTGATCTTTAAGAATTCGAAAGAATTTCAAAATCTATTGTGGAAAAATCAACATGGGATATATTGGACACGTCTCATGAAGGCGTTACAATTGTCAAACAATTGAAGATGCAAATGCTAATATCAAAATTTGAAAGTCTTAGGATGCAAGAATTAGAAACAATTAATGATATCTTGTAACGATCCAGAAGTCAGTGGTACCGAAAAGTGTGGTTTTGGGACCCTGTTTTTGTAAATCAGACCCATAAATATTTCTATTAAATATTTACGAAGATATTTTAAAAGTGAATTGAATTTCAGATAGATAATTTTGTGGAAATAGTGTTTAATTATAGTACAGAGACTAAATCATGAAAGTGAATAAAGTAAGAATTATTAAGGAATTACAATTAGAATTTAATACATTGGACTTATAAAGTAAAAAAAAACCATATATAAGAATATATGTGTGTGGTTGGTTAAAACTTAATATTATATATAATTTTTTATAAACTTTAGTTAAATTAATGTTAAAATAATAAAATAAAAACTAAATAAAATTAAAAGAAACTAAAATATGACAGAGTAGATTGAAAGAGAAACATTATTCTCCCTTCACCCAATCCATTTCGAAGCAAAAAGAAAATGGGGAAATACGCATGGCATTAAAGGTTTCAAAGGTTTCAAGTTTTAATTGGTTAGTCAATTTAGTAATTTCCTTGTAATTTTTATGTTTTCAGAACCCCAATAATATAGCTAGTTAACCCATATAGTAGTTTTCTGTAACACCCCTAACCCGTAACCAACATCGGATTAGGGTTACGAGGCCTTACCAAATAGACAGAATATTTCAGACCAATTCAGAATCACAGATATTGTTTAACATCATTTCATAAGCAATCGTCTCTAAATATAGTCTACGAGACCTAAAACATACCTTTAAGGAAAGGTCGAAACTAAACATGTAACACTCCTTACCCGAGACTGTTGGCAGAATCGAGCACGAGGCATTACTAAACTTAATCTATCACTTAAATAGTTTTAAATTGTTTATTTAAGCTTTTCGGAATGTGCTGCCATTCTGCGTCGTATTCGCCTAAAAATTCATATCTTGAGTTCCAAAACTCAAAATTAAGATCCGTAAATTTTTCCTGAAACTAGACTCATATATCTATCCACTAATTTTTTTCATAATTTTCATGTGATAATCACCATTCAATCATACATATTAATAAACATGCATATCATCGGCCATTTTTATTAGCTAATCACTAGCAAGTATTTACACATCATTCATTGTTCATATTATACCAAAAGTAGCTAAGTTTCTATACATGCCATACACAAAACAAAACGTCTAATTATACCGAGTTATTTCTTTGATAGTGTGATCGGCCTCCGACGTTTCCTTCGATCCCCGAGTGGCTAGATAAGTACTATAAGAAGAAGAAAATAAAGAGATTAAGCACTAGGCTTAGTAAGCTTACAAGCAAATAAATCACAACATTCAACATAATGGATAATTATGCATAATATCATCTAACATCATAAATTTCTTTACTTCTCAATTTCTATCTTCTTCTTTATTCCCTTACCTTCTTTCTTACCTGACCTTTCCTTTTTCATAAATATAATCTACTTTTCCTTTGCTGT
Organism: Gossypium hirsutum; assembly: GCF_007990345.1. Classification (NCBI taxonomy): domain Eukaryota; kingdom Viridiplantae; phylum Streptophyta; class Magnoliopsida; order Malvales; family Malvaceae; genus Gossypium; species Gossypium hirsutum. Next base: position 27,946,404 of record NC_053424.1, read on the forward strand.
TAATTCACTGTAATTTAACTCGTATTCTGACCCGTTGAACCACTCGGAATACTAAGGATACTAGGGTCATTCCTGTCTATCAATACCCTGCCAATGCCATGTCTTTGACATGGACTTACATGAATTATTCCTGTCTCCAATGCCATATATAATATGGACTTACATGGCTCAATCCTGTCTCCAAAGCCATATTTCTAATATGGACTTACATGGCTCATTTCTATTCTGTCCTGTCAACCCTAATATCCTAACATTCCTAGGGTTCAACCGGGACTTTCTAACACTTTTCATCTGTCACTTCACCTTAAATTCGACTTTAAATATTTTCATAACATAAATATATAAATGCTGGAAATTGACAATAATAAAGTAAAATAAAAGAATATTGCATTTATTTACTGTAAACTTACCTCGATACAAAATGTGACTAAAGTTTACAATTTAGTCCTTTACTTTTTCTTTTCCCCGATCTAATCCCGAATTTCGCTCTTCTTGATCTATAATAGCAAATTTAGCTTATTTAATATCAACATTTATCAAAACAACCCTTTACTCAAACTTTGGAAAAATCACATTTTTGCCCCTAAACTTTCACATATTTGCACTTTTGCCCCAAGGCTCGTAAATTAAAATTCATCCTATTTTCTTATGTTTTATGACATACTGATCATTTTTCCCTTCTATGACAACATCAAATTCACACACTAACATGTACTTATGACTATTAGGTATTTTTACGATTAAGCCTTTTTACTCGTTTTCACTTAAAACCAAGTAGCACAAGTTGTCTAACATAATTTAAAGCCTCATATTCCATCATAAAACATCAAAATACACAAATTTCACCTATGGGTATTTTTCCAAATTTGATTCCTAACTTAAATTATTGCTAGCATAAGCTTTATCGAGCTACCGGGACTTAAAAAACGTAAAGATCATTAAAAACGGGGCTTGGAATCACTTACTATAAAGCTTGAAAGTTGAAGAAACCCCAGCTATGGAGAGAGGTAAGGTTCGGCTGGTAACTTGAAGAAGATGATACAATTTTATCATCTTTTTACCTTTTTTATTAATGTTAATAACCAAATGACCAAAATACCCCTCCTTACTAAACTTTCAAAAATTCCTTCCATGTCCTAATTTTGTCCATGAACTTAAAATTGGTCAAATTACCATTTAAGATCTCCTAATTAATATTCCAAAATAATTTCATACTAAAAACTTCTAGAATGCAAGTTTTGCAAATTATTCGATTTAGTCCCTAACCTCAACTTAAGCACTTTATGCATAGAATTTTATCACGAAATTTTCGCACAATCATGTAATCATACCATGAACCTCAAAATAATAATAAATAAATTTTTTTCTACCTCTAATTTGTGGTTTCGCAACCACTGTTCCGTTTAGGCCCTATTTCAGAATGTTACATTTCTCCCCCCTTTAGGGAATTTCGTCCCGAAAATCATACCTGTGAAGAGATATGGGTACTGTTTTCGCATAGCCTCTTCGGGTTCCCATGTAGCCTCGTCTACCCCATGTCTATTCCATAGTACTTTCACAAGTACAATACTTTTGTTCCTTAATTGCTTTACCTCTCGAGCTAGAATCTTTACCGGTTCTTCACCGTAAGTCATGTCTGGCTGAATCTCAACCTTTGTCTGAGAAATCACATGTGACGGATCTGAACGATAACGACGTAGCATAGACACATGAAATACATTATGAATCTTCTCTAACTCAATCGGCAAAGCTAACTGATATGCTAATGGTCCGACTCTCTCAATCACTACAAACGGTCCAATAAAACGTGGACTTAGTTTACCTTTCTTGCCAAATCTGAGAACTTTCTTCCACGGGGATACTTTCAAAAAACTTTGTCACCAACTTGATATTCGATCTCTTTTCTTTTTAAATCTGCATACGACTTCTGCCTATCTGAAGCTGCTTTTAAACAATTTCTGATAACTTTCACTTTTTCTTCTGTTTCTTTAACTAGATCAACCCCGTAAATCTGGCTTTCTTTAAGCTCTGTCCAATATAAAGGTGTGCGGCATTTACGTCCATACAAAGCTTCATAAGGTGCCATCTTCAAACTTGACTGATAACTATTATTGTAGGCAAACTCTACCAATGGTAAGTATTTTTCCCAACTACCTTGAAATTCTAATACACAACATCTAAGCATATCTTCAAGTACCTGAATAACTCTCTCTGACTGACCATCGGTCTGAGGGTGAAAAGCCGTACTAAAACTCAACTTCGTACCTAAAGCCTCTTGTAACTTCTTCCAGAACCGTGAAGTAAATCTTGGATCTCTGTCTGAAATGATCAATAATGGCACTCCATGTAGTCTAACTATCTCTGAAATGTATAACTCGGCCAACTTGTCAAGTGAATAATCCATACGGATTGGGATAAAATGAGCCGACTTAGTTAGCTTATCAATCACAACCCATACTGCATCTTTCTTTTTCAGTGTTAACGGTAATCCTATCACAAAATCCATAGTAACTCTGTCCCATTTCCATTCCGGAACTAGCATAGGTTGCAATAATCCTGAGGGTACCTGATGTTCGGCCTTTACCTGTTGACAAATCAAGCATCTAGAAACAAACTCTGAAATATCTCTTTTCATTCCCACCCACCAATACAATTTCTTCAAATCATTATACATTTTTGTACTACCTGGATGAATAGATAAAGAACTGCTATGTGCTTCCTGTAAAATCTTTCGAATAAGCTCATCATTCTTTGGTACACAAATTCTGTCTCTAAACATCAAACAACCATCAGAACCAATCCAGAAATCTGATTCTATGCCTGACTCACATTGAACTCTTTTAGCTTGTAACTCATTATCATCTTTTTGAGCTTCACAAATCTCTTCAAGAAATACCGGTTTAGCCTTAAATTCAGCTAAAATAGAACCATCATCTGACATGGCTAAATTGGTATTCAAAGCTCGCAATGTAAATAAAAGTTTCCTGCTTAAAGCGTCAGCAACTACATTTGCCTTACCTGGGTGATAATCAATCACTAACTCATAATCTTTAAGCAATTCCAACCATCTTCTTTGCCTCAAATTCAAGTCTTTTTGAGTCATCAAGTATTTCAAGCTTTTATGATTGGTAAATATCCGGCACCTTTCACCATACAAATAATGTCTCCGAATCTTCAATGCAAATACAATAGCAGCTAGCTCTAAATCATGTGTCGGATAATTTTTCTTATGTGGCTTCAATTGTCTAGAGGCATAAGCAATTACCTTTCCTTCCTGCATGAGTACACAACCGAGCCCATTCAAGGATGCATCACTGTAAATCATAAATTCTTTACCCGGTTCCGGTTGTACTAAGATAGGAGCTTCCGTCAACAATGCCTTTAACTTGTCAAAACTTTGTTGGCACTTCTCAGTCCATTCAAACTTAACATCCTTCCGTAGCAGTCTCGTCAACGGGGTAGCTATCATGGAAAATCCCTCGACAAATCGTCTATAATATCCAGCAAGACCAAGAAAACTTCTAACTTCTGATACATTTCTAGGAGGCTTCCAATCAGCAATGGCTGAAATCTTACTCGTATCAACCTTAATACCTTCACCTGAGACAATATGTCCAAGAAATCCAACTTCTCGTAACCAGAACTCACTTTTGCTGAACTTGGCATACAACTGATTATCTCTCAGAATTTGTAAAACTGTTCTCAAATGCTCTGCATGCTCAGTCTCATCATGAGAATAAATCAAAATATCATCAATGAACACAACTACAAACTTATCTAAGTATGGTCTAAAAATTCGGTTCATTAAGTCCATGAAAATGGCAGGAGCATTAGTCAAGCCAAATGGCATCACAAGGAACTCATAATGACCATACCTAGTCCGGAAAGCAGTCTTCAGGACATCTGACTCTTTAACTCGCAACTGATAGTATCCGGATCTCAAATCTATCTTGGAAAACACAGTAGCTCCCTTCAATTGATCAAACAAATCATCAATTCTAGGCAATGGATACTTGTTCTTTACTGTTACCTTGTTAAGTTGCCGATAATCTATGCACAATCTCATCGATCCGTCTTTTTTTTCACAAATAGCAGTGGTGCACCCCATGGTGAACTACTGGGCCTTACAAAGCCTTGATCTGTTAATTCCTGCAACTAAGCTTTCAATTCTTTCAATTCCAATAGAGCCATTCTATAAGGAGTAATAGAAATGGGCGTGGTACCTGGAATCAACTCAATACCAAACTCAACTTCTCTAACAGGAGGCAAACCTGGTAGTTCTTTCGGAAACACATCGGGAAACTCACATACCAGAGGCACTGATTCAATTTTCAATTCTGGATCTTTAGTGTTCAACACAAAAGCAAGATAAGCTTCATACCCTTTTCTCAAGTATTTCTGAGCAGACATAACAGAAATTATGGGAAATGAACTATCTGACTCTTCTGAATTAACCCGAAGAATTTCACCATTTTCACACTTCAACTCAATGAATTTCTTTCCACAATTCACTATCACATCATGAGTAGTCAATCAATCCATACCAAGAATCACATCAAACTCATCAAATGGCAATAGCATGAGATCGGCCGGAAAACAGTAGCCTCTAATCATTAAAGGACAATTTCTACATACTTTATCTACTAATACATGCTTGCCTAATGGATTCGATACTTTAATCACAAATTTTGTAGATTCTATAGGCATACTTATACTAGGCATCAATTTCATACAAACATAAGAATGAGTCGAACCCGGATCAATCAGAGCAATGACATTAATATCATGTAGAGAAAATGTACCCGTAATCAGATCGGGGGAGGATGCCTCTTCGCGTGCACGAATAGCATAAGTCCTTGCAGGGGCTCTAACATCTGGTCTCACAGCCGAATCTCTAGTAGGAGCATTTCTGGATCTAGCACTCTGTGTTACCTCTCGGCTAGCCACTTCTGGACATTCTCGTACAAAATGATCTGGAGCACCACATTCATAGCAAACATTTTCGCCTGCCCGACAAGGACCATAATGAAGTCTACCACACCGTGGACACCCTGATCTACCCTGTCTAACATTACCTACACTCGTAGTCGAGGTGGTCTGAGCCTTCAGATCCTTAAATCTGCTACCTCTATTCTGACTAGATTGCCTTGCCGAAAAGCTAGATCTGGTAGAAAACTCTTTGGGCCTATTGGATGTAGCCTGAAATGATCTGCTCATCTGTCTCTTCTTTGTATCTTGTGTCTCTGTCTCAACTTTGCCTTTTCTTTTTAATAGCTCCTCTGCCTTACAGGCTCGCTCAACTAAAATAACGAACTCTTTTATTTCTAGGACACCCATTGACAGTCGAATATCATCATTTAACCCATCCTCAAACCTTTTACACATGATAGCCTCTATGGACACGCATTCTTGAGCATATTTACTGAGCCTGACAAATTCACGCTCATAATCGGTCATCGTCATATTGCCTTGTTTCAATTCCAGGAATTCCTTTCTTTTCTGGTCAATAAACCTCTGACTGATGTACTTTTTACGAAATTCTTCCTGAAAGAAATCCCAAGTGACCCTTTCTTTCGGTACAACTGATACAAGTGTCTTCCACCAGTAGTAGGCTGAGTCTCTAAGAAGTGATACTACACATTTCATACGCTCCTCGAGTGTACAAGATAATTTGTCAAAGACTCTGAAAGTATTTTCTAACCAAAATTCTGCTCTTTCTGCATCATCATCTTTTGTTGCTCGGAACTCTTCTGCCCCTTGTTTCCTGATTCTATCAACTGGTGGCTTTTCTCTTACCACTGTACCTATGACTGGGGAAGCTTGAGCTGCATGGGTAGCCTGAGAATCATGAGGGGGTAGAGGTCTAACTGCCGGATTCGTACGAACGAACTCAGCAAACAAATCATTCAAAGCTCGGAAGAGAGCTTCTCGAGTCACTCCTCCCTGATCAACTATTACTGGCCTATTCTCAGATGGTGCTGCCCCTTCTATGGAAGCAGGCGCATTACTTTCTACATCATCATCACCAGCTCGCCCGGGATCCATTACTATAAAACAAAATGTTTATTAAAAAAAATTGTCAGGAGTCGTCACACTATCAAAATACAAGTATGGCATGTATAGCTAGACTTTTTCTCACACTAACTGTTCCGAGAACCGACTAAACCTGCTCTGATACCAATAAATGTAACACTCCTTACCCGAGACTGTTGCCAGAATCGAGCACGAGGCATTACTAAACTTAATCTATCACTTAAATAGTTTTAAATTGTTTATTTAAGCTTTTCGGAATGTGCTGCCATTCTGCGTTGTAGTCGCCTAAAAATTCATATCTTGAGTTCCAAAACTCAAAATTAAGATCCGTAAATTTTTCCTGAAACTAGACTCATATATCTATCCACTAATTTTTTTCATAATTTTCATGTGATAATCACCATTCAATCATACATATTAATAAACATGCATATCATCGGCCATTTTTATTAGCTAATCACTAGCAAGTATTTACACATCATTCATTATTCATATTATACCAAAAGTAGCTAAGTTTCTATATATGCCATACACAAAACAAAACGTCTAATTATACCGAGTTATTTCTTTGATAGTGTGATCGGCCTCCGACGTTTCCTTCGATCCCCGAGTGGCTAGATAAGTACTATAAGAAGAAGAAAATAAAGAGATTAAGCACTAGGCTTAGTAAGCTTACAAGCAAATAAATCACAACATTCAACATAATGGATAATTATGCATAATATCATCTAACATCATAAATTTCTTTACTTCTCAATTTCTATCTTCTTCTTTATTCCCTTACCTTCTTTCTTACCTGACCTTTCCTTTTTCATAAATATAATCTACTTTTCCTTTGCTGTTAATTCACTGTAATTTAACTCGTATTCTGACCCGTTGAACCACTCGGAATACTAAGGATACTAGGGTTATTCCTGTCTATCAATACCCTGCCAATGCCATGTCTTTGACATGGACTTACATGAATTATTCCTGTCTCCAATGCCATATATAATATGGACTTACATGGCTCAATCCTGTCTCCAAAGCCATATTTCTAATATGGACTTACATGGCTCATTTCTGTTCTGTCCTGTCAACCCTAATATCCTAACATTCCTAGGGTTCAACCGGGACTTTCTAACACTTTTCATCTGTCACTTCACCTTAAATTCGACTTTAAATATTTTCATAACATAAATATATAAATGCTGGAAATTGACAATAATAATGTAAAATAAAAGAATATTGCATTTATTTACTGTAAACTTACCTCGATACAAAATGTGACTAAAGTTTACAATTTAGTCCTTTCCTTTTTCTTTTCCCCGATCTACTCCCGAATTTCGTTCTTCTTGATCTATAATAGCAAATTTAGCTTATTTAATATCAACATTTATCAAAACAACCCTTTACTCAAACTTTAGAAAAATCACATTTTTGCCCCTAAAATTTCACATATTTGCACTTTTGCCCCAACGCTCGTAAATTAAACTTCATCCTATTTTCTTATGTTTTATGACATACTGATCATTTTTCCCTTCTATGACAACATCAAATTCACACACTAACATGTACTTATGACTATTAGGTATTTTTACCGATTAAGCGTTTTTACTCGTTTTCACTTAAAACCAAGTAGCACAAGTTGTCTAACATAATTTAAAGCCTCATATTCCATCATAAAACATCAAAATACACAAATTTCACCTATGGGTATTTTTCCAAATTTGATTCCTAACTTAAATTATTGCTAGCATAAGCTTTGTCGAGCTACCGGGACTTAAAAAACGTAAAGATCATTAAAAACGGGGCTTGGAATCACTTACTATAAAGCTTGAAAGTTGAAGAAACCCCAGCTATGGAGAGAGGTAAGGTTCGGCTGGTAACTTGAAGAAGATGATACAATTTTATCATCTTTTTACCTTTTTATTAATGTTAATAACCAAATGACCAAAATACCCCTCCTTACTAAACTTTCAAAAATTCCTTCCATGTCCTAATTTTGTCCATGAACTTAAAATTGGTCAAATTACCATTTAAGATCTCCTAATTAATATTCCAAAATAATTTCATACTAAAAACTTCTAGAATGCAAGTTTTGCAAATTATTCGATTTAGTCCCTAACCTCAACTTAAGCACTTTATGCATAGAATTTTATCACGAAATTTTCGCACAATCATGTAATCATACCATGAACCTCAAAATAATAATAAATAAATTTTTTTCTACCTCTAATTTGTGGTTTCGCAACCACTGTTCCGTTTAGGCCCTATTTCAGAATGTTACATTTCTCCCCCCCTTTAGGGATTTTCGTCCCGAAAATCATACCTGTGAAGAGATATGGGTACTATTTTCGCATAGCCTCTTCGGGTTCCCATGTAGCCTCGTCTACCCCATGTCTATTCCATAGTACTTTCACAAGTACAATACTTTTGTTCCTTAATTGCTTTACCTCTCGAGCTAGAATCTTTACCGGTTCTTCACCGTAAGTCATGTCTGGCTGAATCTCAACCTCTGTCTGAGAAATCACATGTGACGAATCTGAACGATAACGACGTAGCATAGACACATGAAATACATTATGAATCTTCTCTAACTCAATCGGCAAAGCTAACCGATATGCTAATGGTCCGACTCTCTCAATCACTACAAACGGTCCAATAAAACGTGGACTTAGTTTGCCTTTCCTGCCAAGTCGGAGAACTTTCTTCCACGGGGATACTTTCAAAAAAACTTTGTCACCAACTTGATATTCGATCTCTTTTCTTTTTAAATCTGCATACGACTTCTGCCTGTCTGAAGCTGCTTTTAAACAATTTCTGATAACTTTCACTTTTTCTTCTGTTTCTTTAACTAGATCAACCCCGTAAATCTGGCTTTCTTTAAGCTCTGTCCAATATAAAGGTGTGCGGCATTTACGTCCATACAAAGCTTCATAAGGTGCCATCTTCAAACTTGACTGATAACTATTATTGTAGGCAAACTCTACCAATGGTAAGTATTTTTCCCAACTACCTTGAAATTCTAATACACAACATCTAAGCATATCTTCAAGTACCTGAATAACTCTCTCTGACTGACCATCGGTCTGAGGGTGAAAAGCCGTACTAAAACTCAACTTCGTACCTAAAGCCTCTTGTAACTTCTTCTAGAACCGTGAAGTAAATCTTGGATCTCTGACTGAAATGATCGATAATGGCACTCCATGTAGTCTAACTATCTCTGAAATGTATAACTCGGCCAACTTGTCAAGTGAATAATCCATACGGATTGGAATAAAATGAGCCGACTTAGTTAGCTTATCAATCACAACCCATACTGCATCTTTCTTTTTCAGTGTTAACGGCAATCCTATCACAAAATCCATAGTAACTCTGTCCCATTTCCATTCCGGAACTAGCATAGGTTGCAATAATCCTGAGGGTACCTGATGTTCGGCCTTTACCTGTTGACAAATCAAGCATCTAGAAACAAACTCTGAAATATCTCTTTTCATTCCCACCCACCAATACAATTTCTTCAAATCATTATACATTTTTGTATTGTCTGGATGAATAGATAAAGAACTGCTATGTGCTTCCTGTAAAATCTTTCGAATAAGCTCATCATTCTTTGGTACACAAATTCTGTCTCTAAACATCAAACAACCATCAGAACCAATCCAGAAATCTGATTCTATGCCTGACTCACATTGAACTCTTTTAGCTTGTAACTCATTATCATCTTTCTGAGCTTCACAAATCTCTTCAAGAAATACCGGTTTAGCTCTAAATTCAGCTAAAATAGAACCATCATCTGACATGGCTAAATTGGTATTCAAAGCTCGCAATGTAAATAAAAGTTTCCTGCTTAAAGCGTCAGCAACTACATTTGCCTTACCTGGGTGATAATCAATCACTAACTCATAATCTTTAAGCAATTCCAACCATCTTCTTTGCCTCAAATTCAAGTCTTTTTGAGTCATCAAGTATTTCAAGCTTTTATGATCAGTAAATATCCGGCACCTTTCACCATACAAATAATGTCTCCAAATCTTCAATGCAAATACAATAGCAGTTAGCTCTAAATCATATGTCGGATAATTTTTCTTATGTGGCTTCAATTGTCTAGAGGCATAAGCAATTACCTTTCCTTCCTGCATGAGTACACAACCGAGCCCATTCAAGGATGCATCACTGTAAATCATAAATTCTTTACCCGGTTCCGGTTGTACTAAGATAGGAGCTTCCGTCAACAATGCCTTTAACTTGTCAAAAATTTGTTGGCACTTCTCAGTCCATTCAAACTTAACATCCTTCCGTAGCAGTCTCGTCAACGGGGTAGCTATCATGGAAAATCCCTCGACAAATCGTCTATAATATCCGGCAAGACCAAGAAAACTTCTAACTTCTGATACATTTCTAGGAGGCTTCCAATCAACAATGGCTGAAATCTTACTCGTATCAACCTTAATGCCTTCACCTGAGACAATATGTCTAAGAAATCCAACTTCTCGTAACCAGAACTCACTTTTGCTGAACTTGGCATACAACTGATTATCTCTCAGAATTTGTAAAACTGTTCTCAAATGCTCTGCATGCTCAGTCTCATCATGAGAATAAATCAAAATATCATCAATGAACACAACTACAAACTTATCTAAGTATGGTCTAAAAATTCGGTTCATTAAGTCCATGAAAATGGATGGAGCATTAGTCAAGCCAAATGGCATCACAAGGAACTCATAATGACCTTACCTAGTCCGGAAAGCAGTCTTCAGGACATCTGACTCTTTAACTCGCAACTGATAGTATCCGGATCTCAAATCTATCTTGGAAAACACAGTAGCTCTGTGACAGCCCGAAGTTGACCCTAGTCGGGAAGTGGTTTCGGGACCGCTAAACCGAGTCACCGAAATGTTTGAATGTGATACTTATTGTCTAGAATATGTAATTATGAATGTGTGAAAATTTCAAGCTTCAATTTGGTTGATTTCATGTGAATTTAGTCAATAGGACTTATGTGAGAAAATTCTAAAATGTGATAGGTCAATGTGTGAGGACCTATTAGTGCATGTGGACAAAGGGGGGACTTGCATGTCAAATTCCCCCCTACTAGTAGTGGCCGGCCATGACAAGCATGGTAGACCAAGTTTGATGGCCAAGACATGTCATAGACATGTTTTGTTGGTGCATCATGGGTGGAAAAAAATAAAATAATAGGCATGGAAATTAAATAATGAAAAGGAGTATGATGAATACACAAAAAAAAAGTGTGTAGTTGATTCTTTCCCCCCCCATTGCCGTGAGCTAAAGAAAAGAGAGGAGAAGATCTTTGTTCATCCTTTTCTCACCTTCATTTAGCCTAAATTAGAAAGAAAAACAAAGAAAAAATTTTCTCATCCTTTGGTTCATCCTTGGCCAAAAATTTTAAGGAGGAAAGAAGAAGAAAGGTGAAGAGATTCGGCCATGCATGTAGCTAGGCTAAGGTATGTTTGATGATGTTACATGAGATGCATGCATGTTTTAGTTGTTAGCTTGAGTTCTACCTAGCCCATGGTCTAAATCTTGCTATGTGATGGAATTGGCACTTGACCATGGATGCATCATTCTTGGTTGGTGTTTGATGTTGTGGTGATGAGGCATGAGGATGAGTTAAGATTCGGCCTAGGTGGAGGTTGTGTTAATGCCATTGCATGCAAAATATGAAGCTTGTTAATGATGCATGTGATGATGGCTTGATGATTCTTGAACCTCCTTTTTAGCATTTTTGTGTGAGCACATATGTGCATTGGTTGCTAAATGGAGAAGAATCGGCTAGCAAGATGTGTGCTAAGGCCGAATGTAACTTTGCATGTTAATGAGCAATGCATGTGTTAAATTGATGAAAAGGGGGAGGATGCTTTACTAGTGTGTATATGTGTGTATTAAGTGTTGAAATCGACCCCAAAAATAGACATGCATATTCGGCCAAGGGGAAAGAAATTAGCTAATATGTTGTGTTGATGCATGATTTTTGCATGTATGAGACTTTAATGTCTAATGTATAAATATGGGCTAAGTGCCTTGTGTTCATCTTTTTGATGCCTAAATGATGAAATCAATTTATTTTTTTAATTAAGCTCAAGAGCAAAGGGGAAATAAATACGATAAAGGGAAGGAAAAAGTGGTTGAATAGCTAGCGGAATCGTTCGACAACACCCGAGGTAAGTTCTTGAGTAAGAGAGCTTAAATTACGATGTGATTAAATCATGCTCTATGTGTGGCTATTGAGCCGAATGTGCAAGGACGATATGTGCCTTGTGTTTGAGTTTCGCAAATGAAAATGAAATATGAATGTGCCATGAATTATTGTTAGATGTGCATGATTAATTGAATGCTGTCCGGGCTAAGTCCCGAAGGCTTTGTGCTAAGTGAATATACCCGGACTAAGATCCGAAGGCATTTGTGCGAGATACAAATTCCGGGTTAAGCCCCGAAGGCCTTTGTGCGAGATACTAAATCCGGGTTAAGTCCCGAAGGCATTCGTGCGAGTTATTAAATCCGGGTTATGTCCCGAAGGCATTGTGTGAGTTACTAAAACCGGGCTATGTCCCGAAGGCATTTGAACGAGGAGCTATATCCGGTTAAATCCCGAAGGTACGTGATTTGGTAATGAATGAGCTTGCTGTAAAATTCCAGCGAATACTCGAAAAACATCCCAATATGGGGATATGTTACGTATGTGTTGAATTTAATCGAGCCCTTACAAATAAATGTTCGCTCAGTTGATAAACGAGCTACCGGCCTTCGGCTAAGTTAGTCTATTGTGTATGTACATAAGGGTTGTTAATGTTGTGAAGCAAGTTTGGTATCGGTAAATTGCGTATTATGAAATATTCCGTTTAGCTAAATGTGTGTTATTCTTTGTTTATGCTGGAATTCCTTGCTCAAAACTTACTAAGCATAAATTGCTTACTCGTTACACTGCTCCTCTGTTTTATAGATTTTTGGTTCTCCAGCTATCGGACTCGGGATCTTGAAGTCGAAGTCGCCCACACTATCAAAGGCTCTTTTGGGTACTATTTTGGTTGAATTTTGATATGGCATGTATAGGACTACCCATTGTTGTTTTTCGAGTACTTTATGAAATGTATAAGTGTACAGCCATGCGAAAATGGCTTGTAGAAGTGGAGTATGGCATTAGACCATTCGTGTTTATGAATGTATAGATGGTTTCATGATGTAACTATAGTTGGAATGGAAGTGTTGAGCAAATGATCAGCCATTGGAATGGCTAAGTATGATCATATGTGGGCATATGTATGACAAGGCCCTAGTTGGTCCATGAAACCCCGAAAATAGGTAAGGTTTACTTTGAAAACAGAGGCTGACAGCAGCAGTGGTGTGGATTGGAAAAATCATAAGAATTCGTAGGAGTGGAATTAAATAGTGAATAAATTACGTAATCGAACTTTGATGAATCTACTTTCATATGAAAGTAACGAAACAATCATATGAACAGTACAGTAAGAGATATTCGGGTTCTTGTGGAACAGGGCCAGAACAGTTTCTGGATTCCCTGTTCCGACTTTGGAAATCCACTATAAATTGACCAGAGATAATTAGGGGTCATACCATATATGTATGGATTCCTCTCTGAGTCTAGTTTCCATAGAAACAAACGGAATCAGTATTGAAGCTCTGTGCAGAGAGATATCCAAGTCGTAATGGGAAAAGGTCAGTGTAGTCTACCCCTGTAACATGGGAGACTTTGACTAATAAACTGTACTAATTGGCCCGACCAAAAATTCTAGAAAAAAATACATAGGTGGGGACATGAGTCTAGTTTCAGGGAAAAATCACAAAACTGATTTTCGAGTTGTGAAACTCAAGATATGATTTTTGAAGCGACTAGTACTCAGACTGGGCAGTGTCTGGAAAAATTTTTCAAAGTTTGTTAACATCTCGTGTCCGACTCCGGTGTCGGTCTCGGGTTCGGGGTGTTACATTAAATTGGTATCAGAGCTATGGTTTAGTCGATTCTAGGACTACCGTAATGTGTTGGGTCTAGCTATAGATGCCATTTTATGTGATTACTTGATAGTGTGGTGATTTCTGACAATTGTAAATGTGTTTATAGTAATGGATCCCGATCGTGACCGAGAGGTAGCTGATGATCTTGAGAGTGTAGCGCCTGCTCCCGCACAAGGGACAGTGCCGGCAGACTCTCAACCTAATGCTAGTAATCCGAATGATGAAGCTAGACAAGCATTCTATAGCGTGATGAATGATTGGTTCAACCAATACATTCGAACTAATATGGCTGTTCCACAACCTCCATTCCCGACAAATACTACCCCCGCACCTACAATACCACCGGTAACGGACCAAATAAGGTCAAATAAGCCCCCAGTTGATAGAATCCGAAAACATGGGGCTACTGAATTTAAGGCTATGGATAGCGATGATGCCGAGCAAGCTGAATTTTGGCTGGACAACACTACCCGGGTACTCGATGAGCTATCTTGTACACCCGATGAATGCCTAAAGTGTGCTATCTCCTTGCTACGTGATTCTGCCTACTATTGGTGGAGTACTCTGACTTCTGTTGTGCCCCGAGAGCAAGTAACTTGGGAGTTTTTCCAAACTGAGTTTCGAAAAAAGTATATCAGTCAGAGATTTGTTGATAAAAAACGGAAGGAATTTCTTGAGCTTAAGCAAGGCTCCATGTCGGTTACTGATTACGAGCAAAAATTTGTTAGACTTAGCAAATACGCTCGAGAATGTGTTTCGTCCGAAGCTATTATGTGTAAACGCTTCGAGGATGGGCTGAATGAAGATATAAAAATGTTCGTTGGCGTTCTTGAAATACGAGAGTTCGTGGTACTTGTTGAACGAGCTTGTAAAGCCTAAGAGCTTAGAAAAGAAAAGCAAAGAGTTGATGAGGGAACTGGAGAGTTTCGTAAAAGATCCTCGGGAAGGTCTCTTCAACAGACATCGAAGAGATTTCGAGATGATGCGGGCCAGTTTAGAGGCACTTCGGGCCTTTTTAGACGAGATCGTGATCGACCCCCTGTGGGTACACGAGGCACTTCGGTCGCCAGTGTTGGGAATGAACGTCGAGATAGAACGAAGTGTCGATATTGCGGTAAATGGCATTCGGGGAGTTGTAGATTCCCTGACCGCTCCTGTTACAAGTGCGGATCAGTTGACCACTTCATTAAAGATTGCCCGAGGTTGTTTGAACAGAATGAAAATCAGAGTGGGAAACCGGGTGCTACCACTGCTCGAGGTAGACCATCTGGAAATACGGGCAATGCTAGTGGTGGTCAGAGAGGATCTAGAGATGATATAACCAGATCCGAAGCTCGTGCGCCTGCTAGAGCTTATGCTATACGTGCCCGCGAGGATGTTTCTTCGCCTGATGTTATTAGCGGTACATTCACTCTCTTTGATACTAATGTAATTGCTTTGATTGACCCCGGTTCTACTCATTCTTACATATGTGAAACCTTAGCATCCAGTAAGACTTTACCTATTGAGTCTACTGAGTTTGTAATTCGGGTGTCAAATCCCTTGGGTCATTACGTGCTTGTCGACAAAGTGTGTGAGAAATGTCCCCTGGAAATTCGAGGTTCCTGTTTTCCGGCGGACTTGATGCTTTTGCCGTTTGATGAATTTGATGTTATCCTTGGTTTGGATTGGTTGACCGCGCATGATGCGATTGTGAATTGCAAGAGCAAGACTATTGATTTGAGGTGCGCAAATAACGAAGTAGTCCGAATTGAGTCTGCGGACTTGGAGGGGATGCCAGCTGTAATATCAGCAATGTTGGCACAGAAATATGTAAGAAAAGGGTGCGAAGCATACCTTGCGTATGTACTTGATGGCAAAGAATTAGAAAAGAAACCCGAATCTGTGCCGGTGGTTTGTGAATACCCGGATGTTTTTCTGGAAGAATTACCGGGTTTACCACCTGTTCGGGACGTAGAGTTTGGTATAGAGCTTGTACCTGGGACTACGCCGATTTCGATAGCTCCGTATCGTATGGCACCAACCGAGTTAAAGGAGTTGAAAGCTCAGTTGCAAGAACTGACGGATAGAGGTTTCGCTCGACCAAGTTTCTCACCTTGGGGTGCACCAGTATTGTTCGTGAAAAAGAAGGACGGAACCATGAGGTTGTGCATTGACTATCGTCAGCTGAATAAAGTGACGATAAAGAACAAATATCCGTTGCCGTGCATCGATGATTTGTTCGACCAACTGAAGGGAGCCTCAGTGTTCTCAAAAATAGATTTGAGATCGGGCTATTATCAGTTGCGAATTCGAGATTCAGATATTCCTAAAACTGCCTTCAGAACGAGATATGGTCACTACGAATTCTTAGTGATGCCGTTTGGGCTCACTAATGCCCCTGCAGTATTTATGGATTTGATGAATCGGATCTTCAGACCGTATTTGGATCGGTTCGTAGTTGTGTTCATTGATGACATTTTGGTCTATTCAAGAGATGAGACCGAACATGCTGAGCATCTGAGGCTAGTGCTGCAAATTTTGCGGGATAAGCAGTTATATGCTAAGTTCAGTAAGTGTGAGTTCTGGTTAAGAGAGGTTAGCTTCTTGGGTCATGTGGTATCCGCGTCGGGTATTCGAGTTGACCCGAACAAAATTTCAGCCATACTTGACTGGAAACCTCCGAGAAATATTACTGAAGTTCGGAGCTTTTTGGGGCTCGCCGGTTATTACCGACGATTTGTGAAAGGTTTCTCGATGATAGCCACACCAATGACGAAGCTACTTCAAAAGGATGTTAAGTTCGAGTGGACGGAGAAATGTCAGAAAAGTTTCGACCAACTAAAAACTCATTTGACTGAAGCTCCAATTTTGGTGCAACCCGAATCAGGTAAAGAGTTTGTCATTTATAGTGACGCATCCCTACTTGGGTTGGGTTGCGTATTGATGCAAGAAGGTCGAGTCGTGGCCTATGCGTCGAGACAATTGAAGCCACACGAGAGGAATTATCCGACCCATGATCTCGAACTAGCTGCCATCGTGTTTGCTTTAAAAATATGGCGACATTATCTGTTTGGTGAGAAGTGCCATGTATTTTCGGATCAAAAAAGTCTCAAATATTTGATGACTCAACGAGACTTGAATCTGCGACAAAGACGTTGGCTTGAGTTGTTGAAAGATTACGAGCTTGTCATTGATTACCACCCGGGAAAGGCTAACGTGGTTGCGGACGCCTTAACCCGGAAGTCATTGTTTGCTTTATGAGCGATGAACGTGCATTTGTCTGTTCTACCAGACAATGTGTTAGTAGCTGAATTAAAAGCTAAACCATTATTGACTCACCAAATTCGTGAAGCTCAGAAAGTCGATGATGAATTGGTTGCAAAACAGGCTAATTGTTTTCCGAACGAGGAATCGGAGTTTCAAATTGATGATGATGATTGTTTGAGGTTCAGAAATCGTTTGTGTGTTCCAAGGAATTCGGAACTCATTTCGATGATTCTGAACGAAGCCCATTGTAGCCGAATGTCAATTCACCCGGGGAGTACGAAAATGTACAACGATTTGAAACGTGAATTTTGGTGGCATGGTATGAAACGGGACATCTCCGACTTTGTTTCGAGATGTTTGATATGTCAACAAGTGAAAGCGGAACATCAAGTGCCTTCAGGATTACTCCAGCCGATCATGATACCCGAGTGGAAATGGGATCGAGTCACAATGGACTTTGTGTCCGGACTGCCCTTGTCAGCAAGTAAGAAGGATGCGATATGGGTTGTTGTTGATAGACTGACTAAGTCGGCTCATTTCATCCCCGTACGTACGGATTTTTCATTGGATAAACTAGCTGAATTGTACATTTATCAAATTGTGAGATTACACGGGGTACCTGTTTCTATCGTGTCGGATAGAGATCCGAGATTCACCTCACGATTTTGGAAGAAATTGCAAGAAGCTCTGGGTACCAAGCTGCATTTTAGCACTGCTTTTCACCCCCAAACCGATGGTCAATCCGAGCGGATAATTCAGATACTTGAGGATATGTTGAGATGTTGCATCCTCGAGTTCAGTAGTTCATGGGAACGGTATTTACCTTTGATTGAATCGCTTACAACAATAGTTTTCAATCAAGTATTAAGATGGCACCTTACGAGGCTTTGTACGGTCGTAAATGCCGTACACCATTGTTTTGGACCGAGCTCGGTGAAAGTAAAATTTTCAGAGTTGATTTGATTAAAGATGCTGAACAGAAAGTAAAGGTAATCCGTGAAAGTCTGAAGGTAGCCACGGATCGTCAGAAGTCGTACGCAGATTTGAAACAAAAGACATCGAGTATCAGGTGGGAGACAAAGTGTTCCTTAAGGTTTCACCTTGGAAAAAGATACTCAGGTTCGGCCGTAAGGGCAAGTTGAGCCCAAGATTCATTGGGCCGTACGAAATCTCCGAACGAGTTGGTCCGGTTGCGTATAGATTGATTTTGCCCCTAGAGCTTGAAAAGATTCATGACGTCTTTCATGTTTCGATGCTTCGACGCTATCGATCTGATCCATCGCATATAATTAGCCCATCAGAGGTTGAAATTCAAGTCGACATGAGCTATGAGGAAGAACCGATGCGTATCCTAGCTCGTGAAGTGAATGAGTTGCGAAACAAAAGAGTTCCGCTAGTAAAGGTGTTATGGCTCAAACACGGGATCGAGGAAGCTACTTGGGAGACCGAGAGCTCGATGAAAGAACGATACCCAAACCTATTTACCGGTAAGATTTTCGGGGACGAAAATTTCTTAAGTGGGGGAGAGTTGTGACAGCCCAAAGTTGACCCTAGTCGGGAAGTGGTTTCGGGACCGCTAAACCGAGTCACCGAAATGTTTGAATGTGATACTTATTGTCTAGAATATGTAATTATGAATGTGTGAAAATTTCAAGCTTCAATTTGGTTGATTTCATGTGAATTTAGTCAATAGGACTTATGTGAGAAAATTCTAAAATGTGATAGGTCAATGTGTGAGGACCTATTAGTGCATGTGGACAAAGGGGGGACTTGCATGTCAAATTCCCCCTACTAGTAGTGGCCGGCCATGACAAGCATGGTAGACCAAGTTTGATGGCCAAGACATGTCATAGACATGTTTTGTTGGTGCATCATGGGTGGAAAAAAATAAAATAATAGGCATGGAAATTAAATAATGAAAAGGAGTATGATGAATACACAAAAAAAAAGTGTGTAGTTGATTCTTTCCCCCCCATTGCCGTGAGCTAAAGAAAAGAGAGGAGAAGATCTTTGTTCATCCTTTTCTCACCTTCATTTAGCCTAAATTAGAAAGAAAAACAAAGAAAAAATTTTCTCATCCTTTGGTTCATCCTTGGCCAAAAATTTTAAGGAGGAAAGAAGAAGAAAGGTGAAGAGATTCGGCCATGCATGTAGCTAGGCTAAGGTATGTTTGATGATGTTCCATGAGATGCATATGTTTTAGTTGTTAGCTTGAGTTCTACCTAGCCCATGGTCTAAATCTTGCTATGTGATGGAATTGGCACTTGACCATGGATGCATCATTCTTGGTTGGTGTTTGATGTTGTGGTGATGAGGCATGAGGATGAGTTAAGATTCGGCCTAGGTGGAGGTTGTGTTAATGCCATTGCATGCAAAATATGAAGCTTGTTAATGATGCATGTGATGATGGCTTGATGATTCTTGAACCTCCTTTTTAGCATTTTTGTGTGAGCACATATGTGCATTGGTTGCTAAATGGAGAAGAATCGGCTAGCAAGATGTGTGCTAAGGCCGAATGTAACTTTGCATGTTAATGAGCAATGCATGTGTTAAATTGATGAAAAGGGGGAGGATGCTTTACTAGTGTGTATATGTGTGTATTAAGTGTTGAAATCGACCCCAAAAATAGACATGCATATTCGGCCAAGGGGAAAGAAATTAGCTAATATGTTGTGTTGATGCATGATTTTTGCATGTATGAGACTTTAATGTCTAATGTATAAATATGGGCTAAGTGCCTTGTGTTCATCTTTTTGATGCCTAAATGATGAAATCAATTTATTTGTTTAATTAAGCTCAAGAGCAAAGGGGAAATAAATCCGATAAAGGGAAGGAAAAAGTGGTTGAATAGCTAGCGAATCGTTCGACAACACCCGAGGTAAGTTCTTGAGTAAGAGAGCTTAAATTACGATGTGATTAAATCATGCTCTATGTGTGGCTATTGAGCCGAATGTGCAAGGACGATATGTGCCTTGTGTTTGAGTTTCGCAAATGAAAATGAAATATGAATGTGCCATGAATTATTGTTAGATGTGCATGATTAATTGAATGCTGTCCGGGCTAAGTCCCGAAGGCTTTGTGCTAAGTGAATATACCGGACTAAGATCCGAAGGCATTTGTGCGAGATACAAATTCCGGGTTAAGCCCCGAAGGCCTTTGTGCGAGATACTAAATCCGGGTTAAGTCCCGAAGGCATTCGTGCGAGTTATTAAATCCGGGTTATGTCCCGAAGGCATTGTGTGAGTTACTAAAACCGGGCTATGTCCCGAAGGCATTTGAACGAGGAGCTATATCCGGTTAAATCCCGAAGGTACGTGATTTGGTAATGAATGAGCTTGCTGTAAAATTCCAGCGAATACTCGAAAAACATCCCAATATGGGGATATGTTAGTATGTGTTGAATTTAATCGAGCCCTTACAAATAAATGTTCGCTCAGTTGATAAACGAGCTACCGGCCTTCGGCTAAGTTAGTCTATTGTGTATGTACATAAGGGTTGTTAATGTTGTGAAGCAAGTTTGATATCGGTAAATTGCGTATTATGAAATATTCCGTTTAGCTAAATGTGTGTTATTCTTTGTTTATGCTGGAATTCCTTGCTCAAAACTTACTAAGCATAAATTGCTTACTCGTTACACTGCTCCTCTGTTTTATAGATTTTTGGTTCTCCAGCTATCGGACTCGGGATCTTGAAGTCGAAGTCGCCCACACTATCAAAGGCTCTTTTGGGTACTATTTTGGTTGAATTTTGATATGGCATGTATAGGACTACCCATTGTTGTTTTTCGAGTACTTTATGAAATGTATAAGTGTACAGCCATGCGAAAATGGCTTGTAGAAGTGGAGTATGGCATTAGACCATTCGTGTTTATGAATGTATAGATGGTTTCATGATGTAACTATAGTTGGAATGGAAGTGTTGAGCAAATGATCAGCATTGGAATGGCTAAGTATGATCATATGTGGGCATATGTATGACAAGGCCCTAGTTGGTCCATGAAACCCCGAAAATAGGTAAGGTTTACTTTGAAAACAGAGGCTGACAGCAGCAGTGGTGTGGATTGGAAAAATCACAAGAATTCGTAGGAGTGGAATTAAATAGTGAATAAATTACGTAATCGAACCTTGATGAATCTACTTTCATATGAAAGTAACGAAACAATCATATGAACAGTACAGTAAGAGATATTCGGGTTCTTGTGGAACAGGGCCAGAACAGTTTCTGGATTCCCTGTTCCGACTTTGGAAATTCACTATAAATTGACCAGAGATAATTAGGGGTCATACCATATATGTATGGATTCCTCTCTGAGTCTAGTTTCCATAGAAACAAACGGAATCAGTATTGAAGCTCTGTGCAGAGAGATATCCAAGTCGTAATGGGAAAAGGTCAGTGTAGTCGACCCCTGTAACATGGGAGACTTTGACTAATAAACTGTACTAATTGGCCCAACCAAAAATTCTAGAAAAAATACATAGGTGGGGACATGAGTCTAGTTTCAGGGAAAAATCACAAACTGATTTTCGAGTTGTGAAACTCAAGATATGATTTTTGAAGCGACTAGTACTCAGACTGGGCAGTGTCTGGAAAATTTTTCAAAGTTTGTTAACATCTCGTGTCCGACTCCGTGTCGTTTTTTTTTTTTTTTTTTTTTTTTTTTTTTTTTTTTTTTTTTTTTTTTTTTTTTTTTTTTTTTTTTTTTTTTTTTTTTTTTTTTGTTTAACATTCTTCACCCGGTGTCCGGCTCGGGTTCGGACTGATTCAATTTTCAATTCTGGATCTTTAGTGTTCAACACAAAAGCAAGATAAGCTTCATACCCTTTTCTCAAGTATTTCTGAGCAGACATAACAGAAATTATGGGAAATGAACTATCTGACTCTTCTGAATTAACCCGAAGAATTTCACCATTTTCACACTTCAACTCAATGAATTCTTCCACAATTCACTATCACATCATGAGTAGTCAATCAATCCATACCAAGAATCACATCAAACTCATCAAATGGCAATAGCATGAGATCGGCCGGAAAACAGTAGCCTCTAATCATTAAAGGACAATTTCTACATACTTTATCTACAATACATGCTTGCCTAATGGATTCGATACTTTAATCACAAATTTGTAGATTCTATAGGCATACTTATACTAGGCATCAATTTCATACAAACATAAGAATGAGTCGAACCCGGATCAATCAGAGCAATGACATTAATATCATGTAGAGAAAATGTACCCGTAATCAGATCGGGGAGGATGCCTCTTCGCGTGCACGAATAGCATAAGTCCTTGCAGGGGCTCTAACATCTGGTCTCACAGCCGAATCTCTAGAGTACCTGTTACTTGCTCCTACTCCTAGTTGCCTCGGTGATCTGCCTCTAGTAGGAGCATTTCCGGATCTAGCACTCTGTGTTACCTCTCGGCTAGCCATTTCTGGACATTCTCGTACAAAATGATCTGGAGCACCACATTTATAGCAAACATTTTTGCCTGCCCGACAAGGACCATAATGAAGTCTACCACACCGTGGACACCCTGATCTACCCTGTCTGACATTACCTACACTCGTAGTCGAGGTGGTCTGAGCCTTCAGATCCTTAAATTGCTACCTCTATTCTGACTAGATTGCCTTGCCGAAAAGCTAGATCTGGTAGAAACTCTTTGGGCCTCTTGGATGTACCTGAAATGATCGCTCATCTGTCTTCTTGTATCTGTGTCTCAATGTC